>NC_136545.1:12814286-13011786 GCF_910591455.1 Pholis gunnellus
CATCATAAAAGATGGAGAGTTATAAACTCGCTCCTAATCCAGTATGGTTTCACCCTGCATGGCCACACATGGGCCTGTGGTCTGCCCCCTGAGTCTTTTTACTCCCCACCTCCCTCATCCTCGACCTCGTGAGTGAGTTTACCCTTGTTCCACTAGAAAAGACAATGATAAGGTATCTGGGCCTCCATAGCAGTGCAGGGCTATATCGTGTGTACGCAGATACACACACACATACACACACATACACGCACACACACACGCATGCATGTAGACGTACAGAGCTCTACTTTCACAACCTGAGCAAGGCTGTGGGCTCAGGGTTGGTGGTGGTGGTGGGTTGGTGGCGGTGGGCTTGGGTCTGACACGTTCCTGCTAACAATCACATCACACACAGGGACCCACATTCCAACTTCCTGATGAACCCCCCCACCCCCCCACCCTGTTTCCTACCTCACAGTCCTCCTCCTCCCCCAACAGGTCTTGGTGGAACTGTGCAGGCATGGGTCAGTATACTGGGTTTAGCGGAACAGCGGTTTCATGATTCATTATTCATGTTTACAGAAATACAAACTGACAGTAATATAACAGAAATATGTTGACTCTTAACTCGGTCAGGAGTGATCCACCATTAGTTTATATTTTGGAATATTGTGGAATAAAGCTGTTATAATTAATACACTTCTAGCACATCTGGATCTAGTTCATCTTGACATATTGGTGAGTCGGTTAAATGAAGCGCATGTATGTGAGGCTGTGTATTACACTGCATATCATGTCCTCTGCTGCCCTCTAGTGATACCTTTAATTAAATCACTAATGACCCATCAAAGATGTTCACTATTAGCACAACAATTAACAAATGCATGGATTTGCAAGAGCATAAATTAAAGTCGACTTGATATTTCATATGCGTATTTTACTTCAGCTGTTTAGTGAGTTTTGAGACTTCCCTGCACAAATGGTTTGAAGTGTTGATAAATGCTGATACATGGTGTTGTATTTGTGCACCAGGTGTTTCTGCTGCAGAAGTGCTGATTATATTACAGACTAGTATTGTATCTTTTATTGTATTTAATTACATGTTGTATGTGTATGTTTTAATATATATATGTTCATGTGCATTATATACATAATATTATTTTCTCTTTTGTTTAATTTACATAGTCCCGTGACATTGTATTTTTTTGTCTGCCCAAGGAATGTTGGCTATTATCTAATGGCAATCCAAATAAATGAATTAAAAAGTCGAAAGGCATGCAGATCTCGTGAAGTGTCTGTAGGTGTAACTAAATCCTCAAACGTGATGGGAAATGTACTGCATTAATCCAACATATCATGCAATCAAAAAAGACACCGCCATGTTTGATGGTATGGCCATAAAAGCGGAAGAATACCTCAATCCCTCGGAGCAAAAACATACATAGACACAGATGCAGACAGCCAGCCACCTACCAAGCTGAGGTAATAAGCATGGGAATCATGTGGTGTGGTCTGCTCCAGCCATGGCCACATTCACAGACCCCGGGGGCCTGTGGGCCATCATGTCTCACTTCAGTGAGGTCAAAGCTCCTTCAAACTCTGACATGTTCCAATGCACAAATTATGGCTCTGTCAAATCCAGAAATTATGAATTAGGTATTTCCTTTACCTCATTTGAGTCTTTGGTATGTCCAGGAACAGCCCTGAATCCCAGACAGTTACTTTCAGGTTCATAAAAGTGATGAAACACACTGAAGATAAAAGCCAAGCGCTTTGAGAAGAATTCAATCTGAAATCTTACACTGAGGGGGAAACTGGGTGGAGAACTAACCTGGCCCCATGAAATACGATACTGTCTTGTATGATATTTAAAAAATGTATGTAATAGTTTCATGTGTCTTTAATGTCCCTTACAGGTGATTGAGTTTGTGCAAGGTACACTGAAGACACAAAACCCGAGAGATGCAACGATACTGATATTGAATATTGGTCTGACTGAAATAGCTGCATCGGATCTGGTATTCGATACCATTATTTTAATAAATAACAATTCGGTACATTCATATGTATGTATTTATTTAGTACATTTTATTTTACATTGTTAAGAACCAATGTTTAGTCTGATGTTGAGCCTGACGTTGCCTTACACACAAAAGAATGATCCCAGTCTCTTCTACACGACATTCTGAAATACAAGTAAACAATCCAATAGTATTATACAATAGATGTCATCTGACGGGAAGGAACTTCTCCTCTTTCTGAATGTGTTAAACATCTGATTCAACAACCTTGAGAAACTTTTCAGGAAATCAAAAAATAGTAAAAAGATACGATAAGATAAGACAAGAGAAAAAGCACAGCATAGAAGGAAATGAATAAGTATTCGGAACCAGGTAAACAGTGGACACAGCAATACAAAGAGTGCATTTCACTACTGGGGAAGCAAGTATTTATTGTGAACAATGTCAAGATATTGAAACCATAGTGCATGTGCTTAAACCTGCAGGTAAAGTGCAGCAGTGAAACAGAACGTGATGACACAATGAATTGGACAGATTCATTGTGACTGAAAGAATGAGCGGTAGTTGGAGGTATAGTGGGCAGCGCAGAATGCTGGAGGGGAAATTCACCACAAGAGGCAGTAATGCAACTGAAAGGAAGCAGCTGCCATTAAACCTCAGAGAAGAAGAAATTCAAAATGCTGTATACAAGATGGAAACCCACAACCTGCTGTTAAACAAATAACTGTTGGAATGTAAGAAAAAGATATTGATGTTGACAGAAGATATTGAAATCAATATCAAATACACAATTATGCTGTATCTATAATGTTAAAATCCATGTGCATATAATTGACACTACAATGTTTCTATTTCTAAAATGTCCAAGTGTGGAAGGACTATTTTCTTTTGCTAAAAAGCTGAGTCAGCTGTGGCAGTGAATGCATTTGATTGATTATGGGCCAAGAAGGGACGATAGTGAAAGATATTAGCTATTACTTATCACTTTGAGGAGAGTTCGCTCTATGTTTAACATGGAAGCCAGATTTTATTTTTTTGAATGCAAGAATGATCGCTGAAGGGAAACCACGACATCATTTGAGTATTTTTCTCCTGGAAATTGGCCAAAAGGTTTGTCTCAGAAGACCAAACCAAGGAAGTCATAAAGGCTGCTAGAAAACAGACGGACTGCACCGAGAGATTGTTGTGCAGTGATGCTGCTAGACATGGGGTCAACGGTCAAACATAGAGCAAGAGACATTAGACATTGACAACACAGCAGGTTAAAGTGCTAACGTGCTTGTGTATTTATCACACATTGCTCTAAGATTTATCAGAGTTCAGCAGCTTGATGGAGGCTGGAACACACAGAGTTTTTTCCCTGATGGCAGAAGTTCGTATCCCGAGAAGAGAGGATGTTGAGAGTCTGCAATGACTAATGTTGCATGTTTCAGGACTGCCTATTTGGACGAGCTTTGCTCATAGTCTTCCTTAATACCTTCATAGCAGTTTTGTGCACTTTCAATTGCACTGTTAGGTTGCCAAATATGCTAAAATTCTGTAACTAAGTGAAGACACTGCTCTGCTTAGCAAATCTGCATCATATACAATACAGAAAATTGTGTTCTTTTTTGGGGAGCAGTTGGTTTGACTTGGATATGAGGAGTATGAGCGTTTTTTAATAGTGTTGTGTGGCACAGGTAACTCAACATACACTGTACCATTGGTTGCTTATGCCAAAGAAAGGATGTCGGCCTTACTGGACTTCATGTGGGTTTGACTCGTGTCCCACAATGCTTTACTTAAGCTGGGTGGGTAGCTGGGCCATGTGTCCTCTGGTGTGTCCAATCAACATATCCCAATGCGCACTGATGGCTCACAGCTTGGCATTGGTTTCAGCTGATTTTGGTTAACTTGAAGGATAAAGGATATGACTTATTGTCCATCACAGTCCCAACAAAGAAGTTACCTGCTGTCTGAGTACTGTCTGATCTGCTTTGACAAATGAACAGTTTTTCTCGTTCAGTGGAGGTGTTTAGAATCTCTTGGGACAGACAGTGAGTGTGGCTGGAATATGTATTAAATCAGTGACGGCATTTTGCATTATTGCACCATATATGCACCTTCTTGGACATTATTTTTTAGTTTATTGTTTTTCTTTTAGTCATTAGAGATTGAAAAGTTTGCTTCAGCTGTGCTCTTGCATGACGTTAAGTTATATACAGTTGTGTAAATTCGATATTTCCCTGTGATGTAGGTTTCAGTGTTGTTAAGCCCTGCAGACATTCTTGGTAAAGCAGTACTCGCAGAGCGTGAGGTGACAGTAGTTTACACTTCATCTCTTACTGTCATGGGGTGAGACTGGTGGTTCTCAAACCCACCAAAGCACTCCTGGGCAGATTATGAGATAATGGGCCCCTGGGAAGAGACGTGCAAAGGCCCCCACTACCTCTCCTGCATTGGAGCAAGACACGCAGTTGTTCAAGTTGTTAGCCTCTTTTTTGTGCCTCTTTTTTTAAGTCGGTTTGTGTCTCTTAGAGGTTCTGTGTCTCTTTGTGGTCATTTTGCATCTCTTTGTGGTCATTTTGAGTCCTTATTTACACATCCAGCAACATAGAAATTTTATTTGGTGTCGTTTTTTATTATTAAAAAAGTATATTCACTATCTTTTAGCTCTGTTTTTGGTCTTTAGCAACTCCTAAGGGATATATTATCAATGTGAGCGATTGCTACAAGCAGCCATGGGATTGATTATTAAAAATTTCGACTATAGTCGTTTTTTAAATGGTAATCTATGTAGACAACTGTATGTCTCTCTGGCTTTGATTACTGAGTGTTACGGTTCTGCTCTTTCCATTCCGCATCCATTAGTTGAAGAGATGTGTAGACCAAGTGGTAAGAGTGCGTGTAAGGATGATTTTTTTCTTTCAGGGGGATGATCAGAAACCTCTTCCTGGTCATGCCTCGGAAAAGTTTGGCCCATCATGTTTGAGGATCACATGGTTGTATGACTAATGGGCCACTGTGCCTCCGTGGTTGTTTGGATTTGGCTCCCCGTTTGTCAGGGCTTTGCACGTACACATAACCAGTGAGTGTGTGAGTCCAGGATTGTCTCAAGATTCACTGCACTACTAGACAGAAGAGTCCCTATAGAGGGCTCCACCTGTGTCATAACAAGTGTTACTCCGCATAAGTTTTGATTTTGCTGCTTGAAGAGGATGTGAACTTTTACCAATGCCCTCGACTTTGTGCTGTTCATGGATGACGGATGTGTACAAAGCAACCAGAAGGCTCTTTGATGAAAAAGGGGGAACCTGGAAAAGTGATGTCAAGTTACAAAGAGGGTGGCTGTGGTGCGACCAAAGCTGCTGTCATATATCCCAGCTCAAAAGAAATGTGTTTGCGTGCGTGTGGGTGGATCGCTGCATTGCCCAAGAAGGTCATCATGTGTGAATGCATTTGTATATATTAAAATTTGTGCATTTCCACAAATATACTTTAAATAAAAGCACATGCATGTGACTTGAATTCACTAGCGTGCTGGTGCGTGAGTCTGTCTGTGTTTGTGGTGAGCCTTCCTTCTAATCTGCCAGCCAGTGGTTGTGTATGAAGTGCTGCTGATGGTGGAGACTATTAGGTCTGTGAAGAGAAAGATGGCTGTCTTCTCCTATTCCCCACAGCTCATTTAAACTTCCAGCTGATGGTAGAGATTAAACGTCCTCTCTTAGAAGGAGGGATTCTGCGGCTAGACTTGGGCTGCTATTTAAGAAACTTGAATGAGTGAAGAGCATGTAAAGAACCCATTTAGTAGAAGATAACGGAGAAGCAGTGGCTTTGCATGTGCAAACAATGCATCATGACTCACACGATATACCACACATGTGGCCTGCTTTTCTTATACATCTGGTTATCTTTTAGGGTTTGCAAATGTCAGGTACGCTATATACTACGTTGTTGAAAAGGTTATTGAAATTAATAAGGAGAATGTGGCATTCAGAGCATGTCTTTGATTCAGCGTCTGAGCCGCGGTTGCCTGCGCACAGCTCCCAACATGTAGATGGTTCAGCCGTTGGTTAGCATCGAATGTGCTAACGGTGCTGACAGAGCTAACAGTGTTCATCTGAGGGCAAGGGTCAAGAGGGCGTTATCGGCGGTAAACACCGTGTGAGCGCAGTGCAGAGCGACAGCGATTTAGCCGGTTGGACGCAAACACACGGGCTGATCTGCATGCATGTCCGGTCCGGCTACCAAAAGAAACCGCAGAGAAGCTCAGATTACAAAACACACAGAGGGAGAGGGACTTTATTCTCTGCTTACATTACTCCACCAGGTTTTTACGTAGCAAATAGCTTTTTTGCTGCTATATTTATGTTCTAAAGATGGTATAGTGAACCTTTTAATATTATTTTTGAACAATTTCTTTAATTTTGTCATTTTCTTGGATCTGGAAAGACCCTCTTAATATGATAACTGGCTGTTCTGGTAGTTTAAGGTGCTTTGATCTCCATCGGTTCAGTGCTTTCATTGCACACTCTCTGTAAATGAAGAAAAGATGTCAACAATTAAAACATTCATTCATTTCATGTAATTGTCTTGTGTTATTGCCTGTATATTTTGTTACACCATCTCATTTTGGTAATATGTCAGATTGCACTAATTAAAAACAAACAAATATACAAAAAAACATAAATGACATCCAAACAACCGGTATACTAATCAGTAAGATTAATTTCTCTCTATCAAAATCAACATCTCAAAAATGACAGTAGTGATCAGAGAACATCTTGGAGTTTAGAAAGCTGTCTTAATTAAAAATAAATCCTCTCATAATCAACATACTATGTCACGCTTTTTGTAGCTATGAGCCATTTTGTATATTCACAGTAAGTGGTGTTACGTATAACTCTGTCCTGCTGTGAATGTTTGTGCGCGTGTAGTGTGTGTGCGCATGTGTGGGTATTCTATGTCTTTGAGTTCTAGGTGCAGCTCCCTGATGAGTGATTGAGGGCACCTGGATGAAGGTGTGGGTTTCACCTATATAAGCACCTCCTTGCTCCGCCCTCGCTCTCTCTCGTCTGCCTGGCACCAGACCCTGGTCTTCAGTTAGATTTGCACTTTACGGTTTATTTGTGTCCTGTAATAAACTGGCACCTGTGGTTTTTTAATCTAACTTGGTGTTGTGTTCCTCCTAGATCAGTTTGAAATGTTCATTCCTCAGGATAGTATGTGGTGGCATTTGCTGGCCTTTGTTCTTCACACATGCACTGTACACTGTATGAGTAGTAAGAGTGGAGACATTTTGTTTGTTGTGCGCACTAGTTTTGGTTAAATACTAGGCTGTAGTTTTCTTCTTCTTTGAACCCTGATTCGTCTGGCTGGCTTAGTAAGCCAGTGCTCATGCTTTTCTATTATCTGTGTGAGCTTCGTGTTCAGGTAGTAACATGCTTCTTGCAGGGACTACATTTTGTGGAACCTACTTTCTTCTCAGTGGAGGTAGAAAAGTAATGTTTAAAATGTCAGTGTATCGTAGGGGTAACAGTACTGTTAACACTATTTCTATAATGTGTGGCCTGAAATAGTGAAGTAACTGCTCTTGTATAGACAGCCTATAGTGCTTGGTGCATTTCAATTACGCTGATATTTTTCTGATAACTGGAGGCTTGCGTGTTCTTGATTTTGAATCTAAATGAACTTTGATTGCTGGAAAATGCACCTTCAGCAAACTAAAAACAGGGTTGTATTTCTAAGCTTGTGGTTCTCACAGGATAGCACGCTACATACGTATGATCTTATAGAATATGATGCATTGCTGGAGATTGAACTACGGCAGTAAAAAGCTAAATATATACTACACCCTTTTTAAGGTTTTGAATAGAGGAGTTCTACTACTTTAGTTGAATTTTCACAGTGTGGTATTAGTACTTTTACTTGAGTACTTTAGGGATCTGAATCCCTCCTCCACCACTGACTGTGAATAAGCAAGACTAACTTGGATCGAAGACTGAAGGATAATTATTCCAAGAAAAGATGGCGTGAATCCGCCAAAGACCCATGAAGTGCCCTCATGAAAGGCTCAAAGCAGAAGCCATTTAGCCGAAGTGAATCCGTGGACAGACTATAGACAAATAATTCAGCATCTAATTCCAATTTAGATATTTTTTACATGGCACAGCAGCTGGATTCGTCAAAAACAAGAAAATGTTCCCACTACATTTTGTAATGTGACGTGAAGAGCAGATTCAACAACAGATTCTTGCGCTATCATGTCCTTGAGCAAGCCATAACACACCTCGACAGCTCCGGGGTTGGGCTTTATGACTGAGCTGACAGCACCAGAAATGGAGAATGTCATTGACTGACAGGTAGGCATGTCGGTTGAGCTGCAAATGCCTCAGAACAATGTAACTTTATCCTCGGAAGTGATATTCTGAGCTGCACCTTCTCACTACACCAGAGTATGGTTTCCTCCTCCTGGGCTTGTTGCTGTAAAACAAACAATCTCACAGGCAGAAACCATAGTTTCATTCCACAACGTCTTTGAAACCCTTAAGCCTCATTATCACCTTTCTGCTTGATGTTTTAGTCCTGACACACAGGCTTCTCTTTTTTTCTTCTTCAGGCGACACCTTGCATAACATATAGGCACGGACACATCTTAGATGCTTCAGTTGTAGTTTTTTATATTAGATGCTCTTTTCCACTTTTTCATGTTTTGCGCATTCCAGAAATACAACTCGTCTCTGAATTTGTAAACTATCGTTACACGATAGTTAAACTACTGATACTTTTCAAATTCAGTGAAATCAAAGTTCAGACATTGACAACAATCACAATAATAATCATAATAATAATAATAATCAGATTATTACAAATAGTTATTTAACAGAAATTGATTGCATTAAAACAGTAGCAGAATTGTTAACTTAATTTGATGTCAGTAAATGGGTTTGCACATTTGCGTAGAGATTTTTTTTTTTATAATAATACAACCTTTGCTGTTTAATATAGAATATCTTGAGATTGCCATGCATGCATACATTCATCATTAGTGAGTTTGATGTAGTGATTGTTTTATTTTCTATAACATCAACTCTTACTAAGCCTCTATCAGTTACATATTGGAACACTACCAACAACTTGTTTCTGTAGTAATGTTCTTTGGACACTAGAGTGCGCTGTCACTTAAGATAAGCGTGAGCTGCCATGGCAATGAAAGGAATTCACATTACCCTCAACCAACAGCCAAAGCACTCTGAAATAGAAAATCCTTTGATTACATATAAATGAAAATGTCTTTTTCCTTCTTACTCTTCTGGTGATTATCATCTGTAAGATTTTATATTACACCATAATCATCTCAGGAAATGTTCACCGGGACCAATTAAAATATTCTGTGGAATGAGAGCACATCAAATTCTGTCGGCCATTTTTCCAAATTGAAATAACTGCTTTCAGCCACTTTAAATGATGAGCACATAAATGCATGTGCAAGGTTGTTTTTACTGTGTTATAAATAATCTAGCGGCAATATCATGAACATGCCCTTTCTTCCAACAGACGGATTATGTTGAGAACAATACGTTGCTAACAGACTGCTGTTGCTTTTAACACGACACTGACTGCACCTACAGAGTATTTCATTCATATAATAAAAACCTTAATACGGTAATTGCCATCAAACAATGGAAAGATTTAGAAGCTAAGCAGAGTCTTAGCCAGCAGTTACACTGCAATGTTCCTTTGTTATGTCAGTTCATAACAGATTAACTCACTCTTCAACTGCTTTGAATAAAACCTTGCTGAAGGCCCTTAACTTCAGTTTACCAGCTTTCTTTATTTATATGTGTTTACTGTTGGTGCAGTTGAAAACTTTTATGGTACAAATTCATCGTACTGAGTATTAGACATTGTTACAATAACTGTCTGGTAAAAGTTACTGTCAATGGAGAACCTCAAGACATTCTTGTTAGTTCAAAAGCAAATCAGACTTTTGTCTCGAGGATGTTTCGGGTTTTGATCCGAACGGGCTTTAGGTGATTTAACAATCTCTTTTAAACCTTAAAAATGGAATTCATTCATTGTGAAAGCTGAGACACAATGAAGAGATCTGATGTCAGATCTGATACATGAACAAAAACTGATCAACTTATGGCAGAAATCAATATGCTCCTTTACAATATCAAAAGCAAAGAGCTACGAACATCTCCCATTCCAACGTACACAGACACACCTACGACCCTATGTAATTTATATTCCACTCGGCAGCATCTGAAATCAGAGATCATGTTGAAACACATTCTTGGAATGCAACTTGATGCAGAAAACATCTATTAACAAGATGCACATTTTACCACGAAACATTAGTCGGCTTTACTCGATCAAACATGCTGTTTGTACATGAAATAGTTATTTAGGAATAGACTTATAAAAGATGGTCACATCTGCTCTCTTCTAACAGCCTACTGTAACCACCATCAAGGCAGAGATGGAGTTAATAACTGAATCAGGGTTATTGACTACAGGGCTGCGTAAAGTCAGTACAAGTTATGTCCATGTTAAAAAAATGTATAGACACTTTTAAAATTTGATTTAGATTTTAAACAGGGGTTTATAATTTGGGGTTAATTCTCAAAGTTGCATAGATCTTTTTTTGGGGTCCTTTTTTAAGCGTCACATTGCCATTCTTTCTTCCTCATGTGTTTGATTATATATGCTTATAGATTTAACCAATGATTTGAATGTATGCATTCGGCAGCTTCCTCTTTTTGGTACAAAACACTGAATCTTTTTGGAGAATCAGTGACCCTGCATTTGGACAGAGTATTCGTGGTGGGTGAAATACCCTTTATTTCCACACAACAATTTCGAAATTATAGATTTATTAAATCACCAGAGTTTATCAATTTGCATGATAAACAAATCTAATGCTCCCTTTTTAAAAATATCGTCAGCCAATAACTGAACCAGTCACATTGAGGACAGTGAAGTTTCGAAGAGAAACGCGGCAGTAGACCCAACAGTTCTTCCAGTCGTCCATGGCTTAGTGCCGCTAGATGGCGCTACTGACCCGTGATGTGAGTCAAAGCTACCTGTTGGCCCAACATTAAAAATCGAACCTCTTGAGTAAAGGCCGACGCAGGAGACACTTTCTTCTAGCACCAAGCAGACACACTTGCCATACATCGAGGCTTTTGACGCTGGACGTTTTGAAGTTTAATAAGGTATTTAGTTGGACACAGCTGGAGGGTGAACAAGGTCAAAACTGTGAAGCAGCAAATATTCAACAAAATATCTGAAAGCAACAAGCGCAGGCCAAATAAACACAAGGTGCGCAGATCAAACCATAAAGGCCTTCAGGTTGACCTATTAACAGTGTATGGTTGCCACAACTAAACGACATTCAATGGACATGTTTGGCACACACTAGCCTGAAGGCTGGTTTTGAATGACTGAATAAGTCTCGTCTTTCAAACAATTACATTTCCTTATGCCATAACTTCTTACAGTAATATCTGTGTGATCAGGCACAGGGATGTTGACCAGACACACTTATTTTACTCAATATGTTTAGAGACTCAAGTTGTATGGAACAGATTATATATATATTTTTTTCACCGCCCATTATTAAACGAATTTGCAATTTGCTGTGTGACCAAGTTAGATCGTCTTTATCACTGAACTCTCAGCGAGGTCTCACCCAGGATCTGAATTTGGTTTGTTGTGCTGTGCGGTTCAATAAACCAGCGTTGTAGCCGCTTGGGGGCGTCGTGTCTTGGTTTGATTACAGACGCATTGTCGCCTTCCGTGCAATAAAAGGGAAGATATGCTCATCGGGGGCGCCAGGTGAGCAATAAGACAGACCAATTGAGACGGCTTGTGTCACGTTCGCACCCATCCACCAGCGCCAGGCTCGCTACACATTAACCAGACAATATACAAATAAAGATACGGTGTTGATAAACTCATGACACGAGGTGCAATAGAGAGGGTCATCAAGGGATTTCATAGTCTTTCACTCCGGCCCAAAGCAACACGTCGATGCATCAGGATTGTCAGATTAATTAGAGTCCTCTCGTGCTGTCACACTGCAACACATTTAAACCCGCATAACTGATGCATGCAGGGACTGAGGGGCGCTTTTGTTTGAGCTCAAATTGCTATTCACCATACAACTCACCTTGGCCAAATTGATTTTTTTTTTGTATGTATTTATTTTTAGGAATACATTCCAAATATGCCTACCTTTCTGGATTTTTAAAATGTATTCCTGTCTATTACCACGATACATGTACTGTAGCCGAAATGCCCTGCAAGGAGACCATTAAAATACACTAAATTATAGTGCGCGGCCCCTTGTCCAGGTAGGAATCCCAGGTATGATCTCTAGAGTTGAGAGGGTCTTTGCTTCGCCCATGAGTTATCTTATCTGGACTTTTTGAACATGGAGTAAACTGAAGTGGAGTAAGCGGGCCTCCCAAACCCGAGTGGAAACATGGTGACAGAAAACAATAATGTTGTACAAGATGTCTCGTACAGTGTTTAAGCTTTTATCATCTGATTTTAGATTTGCAAAGGTGACCATTTCTGTAATTCTCATCTGTGATGGGTTAAAGCGAGGGACACACACACTAAAGGGCATTTCAATATTTTATTGAAACTTTCAAGAACACGATGTCGATGTTGTAAACTAGACATAACTCTAATACAACATAACCCATTGAGAAACACAAAAGAAACCTTCATATTTTCGATTATGCGGCACTTGTACGATCAGGTTCGCAAAGTATTTTAATAACAGAAACAATAGTCCACTTTTATCACACTTCAACGACGCTTCTTTTGCTCTTCTCAAGAAAAGAATATATTTTTTCCCAAGCCATTGGTGCAGTGCGTTGTCGCTTTTCAATCCGTTTTAAAACAGTAGCACTTCACACACGGGGACAACAAATGAAAATACAATGGCACATTAGTGTGAATAACTACCTCAATGGATATTTGGGGAGGAGTAAAGTCCATATTTTAAGAGGGGTATAAATGCAGATGGCAACAAAGGGATAATAGCCCACAAACTATCTTTACACAGGTAGCCTATATCGACAATAAATTAAGAACAGATCCCTAGAAACAAACTACTCCGTTGTATTTACACGCAATAACGATATGAAATAATTACATAAATATTTTATATATTCCTATGTACACCTTTTTAATCAATACTACCTTTTTATTTTTTTTTATATTTAAATTTCTGCTTCCCTTTGCCTGTTGGACATTTGGGCTAAATTCCGCATGCTTGGGCCATAGCTTATCCCGGAGCACCAGTCATGTCAATAGGCCAGTTCTGATTTAAAAAAAGGCATGAAGAAAAATAAATTGTATTGAAATTGATAACCTCATTAAGAGAAAAAATTAAGCAAAAGGAGTGTGTTAATTATAGTGTTAATTATATTCAAAACCTTTCCATTTTTAGTGTTAAAATAACATTCATTGGGGTTTTAGGGGGCATGCAACATTTGGCCAATCAATCAATTAATAGTGTACAACAAAATACAGCAGTCTTTATAAGGTAGGTTAAACGGTAGTGAATTCAGATAAGTAATCAATTCAGAGTGCATATTAAAACACATTTCTCCTCGTGTACAATAAAGTTCAGAGACAGGACACAGCAGCAACTTCTCCAAAATCTGCAAGTCACACCCATGCCAACTTTTCAGTTTCAATACTTGTACGGTATTCAAATGACAGGATAAAAGTGTTGTTTAATTTAACAAAAAACAAAAGAAGAAAAAATATACATATCAGATGCGTATTAACCAAAGTGCATTTCAGAAACTAAAACGTCCAACAGTTCGTGTTTTTTTTTTTTTAAAACCTGCATGAATCTACGAGGGTGTCCTCCTACTGTTAATGTCTTCACCTTTCATGACAACAATGAGACGAGAAGCAGGTGATGCGTTTAAAAAAAAAAAAAAAAAAAAAAAAAAGAAACACCTAGGGGGACCCGCTCCTTGGCCTGTCCTGATTTGAGTCGAGCCCGCTGACCAGCCGCTGGATGCTCTGCAGCTCGTTGGCGGCGTCTTTCTCCGTGCAAGTTTTTGGGGACATGGTGGACGAGTGACTGGTCACCTCCGATGTGGAATCCAGGGTGACACCAGACACGGGGCTGGCCGGGATAATGCCGTCTCCCTTCAGCTCGGTTCCGCTGCCGGCCATGGGGGGCATCGCGGTGGTGAGCAAGGTGCTGTCCGGTACCGTCATGGGGATGGAGTAAGGGTTGTACCTGAGTCGGGGGCGCACTGCGTTCAGGAACGGGTGCCGGTGCACCGCGGAGGAGGCAGCGGAGGAGGCTGCCGCTGCAGCGGCCATATACGTGTACGGATAGGGGAACAAACTGCCGAACGGAGACATGGCGAGGCCCTGTGGAGAAACGGAGAAGCATGAGTGTGAGCCACAACAATATACTTCTGTGTACTATAACAGCCCAACATGTAGGCTACCAAAACCAACATAAAGATAGGCCTATACATAAAAAAACACGAGAGGAAATGTAGGATGATAAAACTTTTTTTCCCAGCCTGTTGCATCTGCATGTTCTGGATTAATGTGGAACAAATGCGTGAAAATGGTGATTTAAAGTGACCTGCTGTACTTTCGCTGTCCTCAAGGTTGGTTTCGTGTTGTTGTTGGATTGTTACACTGCTAATCACGCTGTCTGACACTTAGCTTATTAACAGCGCAACTTGATTTAGTCC
This sequence comes from Pholis gunnellus, assembly GCF_910591455.1. Taxonomy (NCBI): domain Eukaryota; kingdom Metazoa; phylum Chordata; class Actinopteri; order Perciformes; family Pholidae; genus Pholis; species Pholis gunnellus. Next base: position 12,829,018 of record NC_136545.1, read on the forward strand.
ATAAGTCTGTATGTTTTCAATGCCTCCATTCACACAGGCTTTCACATATGTAGTCATAACACAATATTGTGCAGCAAAGCTTCAACGCCCAGCATGTAAACAGCTTTGGCTCTCACGAATTTGAAATGCAAATACAAAGCAATCCTATTGTCTGTTGCTGCAATCAAGCAACAGGAGGTGCAACTAAAACACTTTGAAATTAAATGGAAAAAGACAACTCTGTTGTCTCTTAAAGTATAATGTTTCTCTAAGGCATTTTAATACTCTCCATGTGGCTTTCAAACCGACTAATGAGATCAGGCATGGAGGATTGCCTAACACTTCTTGTTGCAATGTGCTCGCTGTCTTTTAAATCTTTTTTTTTAATGAATGATAGTTGATATCTATAACAACAATGCCAAGAGAAAACAGAAAGGTGGGTTTCTAATAGATTAGTCAGCCGTTGCAGTTGCCTAACTTTACTTTGAACATTAGCCCATTTGGCAGCAAAACAAAAATTAACACACGCACACGTAGTTTCTCGTTATCTCTCTCACAGTTATGATCAAAAACACACACATGAACACGATGACGAGGGCAATAAAGATATTTAAATATCTGGCACATGGGCCTGCAGTCTGCTGTACATTACAACATGCGCTTCACTCGAGGTGCGGAGTAGGCCGAGGCCCAAGAAAACAGGTTTTACCTGCGATGCCAAGACGTGTTGCTGCAGATGAAAGGGCAGGCCTGGCGCTCCCGTCAAGCTTTGCGAAGGTGATGCCATGCCGGTCGGGTCCATGGTGCTCACCCCTCCATTGGACACGGCTGCCAATAGTGGCCCCATGCCCGCGGCCATGTTTGAGAACGCACCCCCCATGTTGAACTGACTAGGGTGCAAGAGAAACGGATGCGCGCTCCCAAGGTGATTGAAAAACTGTTGTCCCGTGAGGCCTGTTGGAAATCCAAAATTAGGAAAGTGTCCGTGGCCTATGTGCGGGCTGTCAGTCTGAACTGTCAAAGGCATGAAACTGTCTTTGCTTATTGACCTGCACTCGTCCGTTTTGGGCTGTTCCAGACTCGGGCTCTTGAGGTCTTCTCCGGAGCGGGTGGTGCTGGAGATGACGGTGATGGGGCTCTGTTGTGAGTCTGCCTGGCTTTTCTCAGTCCTAGGACCGCCGTCGCGGGTCCTGCTGCTAGAGTCATTGTTGCTAAAGGGGTGCCCCTTAGCTGGGCTCGCCTCGTGATCCTTCCCGTCTTTGGTAGTCGTGGAAATCTTGCTGGAGTCTGGACCATCTTTGATATGTCCATCTTTGCTCTCATCGTCGCTCTCCTCATCGCTGTCGCAGAAATCTGCCCAAAATTAGGAGGAGTGGAATATATAAGAATCAGTTACCTTTCTGCACATTGGTGAATCATAAAAAAAACAACTGTTACTCCCGTTATCAGCCATATTGTATCTGTCTCCCACGGGTGGAATAAGTAATAGACCCGAAAGATTTTAATTTTTAATTTGTACTATATCCATATTGGTGACCAATATGATCTATATGGAAGTCCCCATTGTTTACAATTCTATTTGGCTAAGTATATGCTACATGGCATTAGTTTCTATAATATAGTTTATTGTGTATTTCTTTGCAGATTAACCGAAAATGATTTCTGACATATTGCTCGACAGATAATCGTCTCATCAGTGTCTTACTGTTAATCTCAATAAACCAGTCAATGCAGACTGCCTTACTTGGGCTGGGCATTCCTAAAGTTGACTCTTCTTCAACACATTACCTTGTAAAAATCCTTGCCACAATAGAAATTTTACGACTTTACACAGGACTTGTGATCGGAGCTGTGACATGGCTTGTGGGGTCTGTCAGCTCACCTTTCATGTGTGGGGGGCCCGCGGTAGACACGGCAGGGGACGAGGCCTGGCCGAAGCACTTAATGGAAGCCTGCTCTCCAGAGGAGTCGTCTGAAGCCCCGTTCTCCTTTTTTTGCTGCTCCTCGTATGAACGCATGGATTGCAGAGCCAGCTGTTTCCTGTGCACAAGTACCCAGGTTACTATATCACATCTCCCGGGTCAGAAACGATATCAGCAGCACGATGAGTGGTGTGGAAGCTTGTTTAAACTGAACACCTTAGATAATGAAGCTCCTGACTGTGCGACTGACTCGCCTATAAGTGTGCATGGGATCCTTTACAGTGCCATTGATGTAGTAACTTAAGTAATTTATCTATCAATCTTGTCACTTCACTCTTCCCATTTGCAATGCAAGCACAATTTGATTTTAAACATCCAACGTTTTGGGATACATTTAAAATTGCCCAAAATAAAAAAACAAATTAGCAAGTGAAGTAATGAAAGCAAAGGCATCAAACACAACCCTGTTGCAGTTTCTATTACAACCAGTGTTATAGGAATTATAGTGCACTATCCTATTAAGCTATTTGATTAAACTGTATAGAGCCACACTCCCTGCGGGTTAATGAGGAAGCTTTGACGCGAGCTTAATCCACTGAGATCACTGCCTGTCTCCATGTTTAAATCTAAAGACATCCAAAGTGTTTTTGTTTTGTTTTTTCCTTTGCAATGCACGTTTCTTACCTCTTTTCCCGTCGTCCATTACCCGTGTCACGGAATCCTTTAGCAAATGGATTATGGTCAATTTTCAGCTGGGTTATCTGAAATACATAAAATGATGCGCAAATATTAGCGACTTGAATTTCATTTCCCTATAGTATTCACACTAAATGGGTCTCATTTTACAATTGCAGGTGAAGCCCCAAAGCTGTGGCTAATTTCAAATGTCATTATAACACACGGATATTATTTTTGCTTTTACATATAAAAACAAAATGCTAATAGTCGTGTGAACACGAGAGTTCTCAAATTGGCACGTTATTCCATGAGTGAAACATGCGGATTTCTTTGTGTATTGAAAAACTTTACTACCACAGTACATCCGGCAGTGTTACCACTGCACATGGGGAGGGGAGGGGAGAGGGATGGGGTGCCATGGTTTCCCAACAATATCAAAGAGTTGAGGAGATGATTTTCATTATTTTTATGTCTCACAAAATGTCACCATGCAGCACAGTCTGACACAACCAAAATGCGCCCCTTTCTTTCTTTTTCTCCAATCAACCGCACAGTGTTGCCCCTCTTCTTTTCTCATTTCTCAACCCCCAACCCTTTTAGTTTTACTCACACAAACACACACGCACACGCACGCAGAGAGAGAGAGAGAGAGTGAGAGAGAGCGCGCGTCTGGTTCTATGCCAAATCCTTTCCACGTGATTAAATAAAAGGAAGAACTGTAACATTCCTCCGAAGTATTACCTTCCTACCACAGGCTGGAGAATATGGCACTTATACCCGCAACATCACCCCCACACTATGATACTCCACTCTCACGGGCTCAAACAGATATGACGTCTTTCATATTTTATGACAACAAAATGGTGCAGAGCATGAAAGACATGGGAGGAAAGCGCGTCTGACACACAGGCTGCATTTGAGTAAACATTCAGGTACAACCATAAGCCTATGAGCAATCATTGTGCTTACCTTGTCATTTTGATAAGCAGTCACGGCAATGAAATCTGTTTCAGGAAAAACGTAAGTCCTGAAGGTACTGTACGGGAGTTTGAGAATATCGTTGGCCCTCACGATGTGAAATCGAGGCTGATATTTGTGCATCGAGTTAAGTATGGTCTGCAACACACAATCACAAAATAATTGAAGTTCCTCTAGCATTAGTTATCGTTGTACATAATATATTTTCACATTACATTACACCACCTTGCAAAAATGCTCTTTTTTGAAATCAGAAGTCATATTATTTGGAGGAATTAAATCGTGAAAAAATAGTGTGATTTAAAAATTGCAAATATCTATAAAAGTATTCTATAAAATAGAAAGATTTATGGTGTAATATTTAATTTAGTTTGATAAAGCTGGTTAAATATTCATGGGTGTCTTGCATATATCAACTTAATTATCTTTCGCAATAAGTGTAATAATTTTATAAAATAAGACTATCTCAAGATAATGATATAGCAATTTTCTTTACATTTTGTTGTAATTTTGTAACGATGTGCTATCTTGGTCATATCTTCCTCAAGAGAATGCACCTTAAACTAATGACTTTCTAGCTCCAAATAAAACATAAATACAAATTCAAACAGTCAAACATTTTGCTCATAAAAGGGTATGTTGATAAATAAGAAAATTGACATACATTAGTTGAACTTACAAATCCATGCTTGTCGGATATGTTATTTGTCAGCTTGAGTTTGTGAAAATTGACGACTTTTGACATCCACTGTTCACCAGTAGCCGGACTGTCCGGGTGAATGTACATCCTCTTTGGCATTTCGGGGTCGGCCTTCCCTGCCACCATCCAGCGGGAGTTATGAAATTTGTATCTACAGTCGTCGGCTGCAACAATATCCATCAAGAGAATATATTTGGCCTTTTTGTCCAGACCAGTGCACCTCACTTTGAACGGGGGGAACATCCGCCTGTGACAAAGCAAAACAAACGATAAGCACTCGTGTCGTGGCAAATATAATATGCTTAAAATATTCAACAATATAACGAAAATATGTGTATTGTTATTGACACGATATACGATTTAGTATTTAAAAGTTTGTTGCATCCGTTTGGTAAGTTGTGTGGTGCAGCCTGTTTTTAATTTATCTGCTTGAGATAAATCAGCCGATAAAGTGCCCCGCGAGTAAAATGTCGAGTAAACAAACGTATTGTTCTTCCACTATATTTCTGATGAGGAAACGCCAACGCTGTTTGGATGGTGTCCTGATTTTTAATGCCTCTAAAGGCCTACAGACACACAGTCTACAGCAGCCATCTTTGTATACTATCACTGTGATGATGACGATAATAATACTTCAGTCAGAGCTCCACATTTCAGGGAAATAATCGGTCACTGCGTTTTGACAAACTTTAAAAAAAAAACGGACTTTAAAATTAACAATAGGATTATAAGCAAGCCAAATGTAGCTACTGTAATTGGAGGCTTAGTGTTTAATAATACAGCTACAGGCCCCTTTTTATTTGACAAAATAATGTTACAGCAACAGCTGATTTGCCACCATTAAAAATTTGTACACATGTTCTTGTATCTACACACAGGCTCTGGCAGCTTTGTCTTAGTTTTTCTGTCAAGATAAAATTCTTATGCACGGATCCTTTTGGGTCATGTTATTGTATTGTAGTGAAAGCACATTGTCGTGTAATAAATGTCACATCCACGTAACAATTGTGAGACAGTCATGCTGCAATCCATGTTGAATTAATATACATTAGATGAAGGCTTGAGAGCTTTGCATGAAATATGCAGTGGAACTGTAGAGATATACTCCATTTGGCATCTGTATAAATGTCTATAAATCTATTAATTTATCTATATAAAATAACAAATCCCTCCATCGTGAGTTATCAATAAACACAACAGGTGTCAGAAAGTGTATTTACACACACACACACACATCCCCCCCCAAAAAAAAATCAGTTTCACCTTCCAGATTTTGTGATCACCATCTCGGTGCCTCTCTTGTGGAAGAGTTCCCAAAGCTCCTTGGCTTCCAGGTGAACTTTAGGGTCGTCTTCCACCTCCTCCTCGGGCTCCAGAGTCTTCATAGGCCTGAGGTGGGCGGCCGCAGCCTGGTGCCCCAGCGAAGTGAAGTGGAGCCCGCTCTCCGCGGCTCCCATCAGCTGGTCCATGATCGGCTTTCCCAGGGCGCCCGGCAGAGAGAGGGAGCCGCCGTGAGGGAGAGCCAGAGCCGGGAAGAAGTGAGGCTGGTGACCCAGCATTGCACTCATGGCAAATTCCGGACCCCGGTGAGGTAAAAACGGATGATATGCCATACTTGATCCCTGTATGACTGGATCTCTCATCAGGAAGTTCATCCAAGTGCAGGCAACAAACTGTAGAAGACTGATTTGATGTGAAACTATATATATATGTTGTACCAACAGTGAAGCCTGCGTTCAATGAAGACAAAATAAAAAAAGAGGAAAAAATGAATCTGAAGTTGGAAAGCTTTGGAAACTCCTACTTCAGCGCTGCAGAAAAAAAAGCACCCACTTCTTTTCTTTCACGAATTGTCAGGGAATCTCTATAGTCTTTTGCTGCGTTGTGATCAAAAGTCTGGAGAGAGAAATGTAAAAATGTTCTCCATAATTCTGCAAAAGTGCTGAGAGACCGATTTTCTTCAGAGGTCGACGCGCATCGGACACCTTTCTGTGTCTCGCTGGCTTGCGGACATTAGTCGAATTAAACCAACTTGGGTGAGTCACTTAATTGACTGTGGCGCATTCTTTCTCTTCTGCTGCTGTTTACAATATCGGCATTCCTGTTAAAATGCGTTCCTTCTTATTGGCTTCAGTCCTGCAGCGACGGGCGACGTGTTGAAATATTTCGATAGCGCCGAATAATCCCCCTGCCTTTACTTGCTCCGGACATGCACCCTCGCGCGCGCACACACACTTTATTCCTCCTCTCTCTTTCACGCACACACACATTTCAGGGAAAGACGTGTGCAGAGAAAGGAGTCCGCTGACGGCCAGAGAGAGAGAGAAAGAGAGAGAGAGAGAGAGAGAGGTGGTAAGGTCCCAGCTCCGTGATTTTCCTAGCGCCTCTGTGGCCCATTGGGCTTCATACTGTATGGATGTGTTGCATGTTACGAGGAGCAGCGCTCCGTTTGATTGGCTCTTTGACGCTTTCGGACCAATTGTGTGGCTGCGTGGGCGTGGTTTCTAACAGCTCGGGTGGAGGGGACAGACTTCGGACTTATAAAAAGGTGTTTGGAAACTCAAAAGGGCTTTGCCGTGAAACACCACCCTGCCCCAGTCAGTGTTGTGTGAATATGTCAACATCGTTACAGAAGTTGCGCTATCGGTCGGTCTGTGAGACCCGGCGAAGGGGAGCGAGAGCACACAAGACCAAGCCGGGGAACTGGCTCGCTTTTGTCGGCGAGATGTTATGTTCCGCTGGGCTGTTGACTTCCTCCTCTGTCCCGCAGCTCAGCGGTATTCTTATGCTTTGAATATCGCGAGCACAATTTTACTAATTCATAAATATATTCACTCTATGGTTTGTTATTATTTAACTCGCGGTCTTGTACGTTTCCAGAGGTTTAGCAGCGCCGAAAAAAACATTTCCTGCAACATCCTCGTTTGAAATCAGCTCAGGAAAATATGAGCGGGTGACGGGATGAGGCGCTCGATGATAATGTGTATTAGAAGGTTATGCTGCCGCTAAAACGGTCAATCATTTATGATATTTATTGTGGTTTATTTTTCTTTGTTAAACTTCATATGGATGAAAAGTTTATTTATTATTTCTGTTATATTGCCAACTTGGATATTAAGACTATTAGTTCAACTTTCAACTTTTCTTCTCCAATTTAAGTCAGTTATGAATCTGCGTATTTTAAAGAAATGTATTTCGCTTCTTTATATTGATGAAACACCCGGAGCTAATGCAGCCTCTTGGATGAGTGTCAATACGCCTTCATGTGATATTTACATTTTGACATGAAGTGGTGTTTTAAAAGAATTTAAAAGAAGACCCTAATCCCAATTCACAAATATGCGCGCACACAAGCAGAACAGCGCAGTCAATGAGGATGTGTTCACTGGTGCTGGTGTTTTATCACTTCTTGTATCAAAACGTCTCTGTTTTGAGTCATACCAATCAATTCTGTTGTTAAATATAGCACGCTTTCCCGGCACAACTGTCTCTGGGAAAAGATTCAATTTTAGTCCCTGTCTTGACACTTGCTCAGGCTGCAGCAAGTGTCATCGATAATACAATTCTCAATTCTGTCTGAGCAAATGCTTTCGGCTATGTGAAGTACACAGTTGTCATACTCTATTTTCTTACACCCATTATAACATTGAAGCCATTCGCATAATTTGGGATGTGAATATTACCTGCTGTGGCTCACTATTGGGTGCACTAAAAGCAAGCAAGGCGTCTAGAGAGATGTGCCACGCTAGACAACGCCACCCTAGTTCTCTCTAAAATCCTATTTAACCGCAAATTCACAAGTAAACTAGAGAGCCGTGGCCAGTCAGCCGCCTTGGATAAACATTGACCATCAATTCTCAGTCAATTGTCTGTCTCCATGGATCCAGGCGGGGACCAAAGCGGTGGGGGATCTCAAAGTCCTTGAGAGGGGGACCATGCAGAGCGAATTCTCACGCAAGCAGCGATGGGCCTGACGACGTGCACCGTTCAGTGTTTTGCACCAGTCGTCCAAAAATATGAATGTAAGGTGGTGAACATTCTATCTATTTCTTCTGATATTTTAAACATCAAAAGGCGTGATGCAAGCTACTTGTTGCACCCTGGTTGTTAGAAATGTGGAAGCCTTTATCTGGTATTGTTTTGAAGTTCGGAGCTTGTAATGGTCAGTAAATGTCTCATATTGGGAGCCCCTGACAGCATTAACGTCAACTCAGCACTGCTCATGCATGCACGTATTAGTGAGATGATTGTTTTGGTCGCTGCAGCATGAGGTTTACCTGTCACAGTGCTCTCTTCATAATAGATTTAGCTAGAATGTGTTGTCTATAGAACACCTATATATCTATATATCTATATATATATATGTCTGTGTGTGCCCCTATATGTGCATGTGTGTAAATTGGAGTGGTCTGCATGCATATTGCCCAGGGGATGTACACAAGTATATTCGGCTTATGTGTTGTGTGTTATTGATTTGCTGGAGCAAACAAATACGATAACTGTTGATAAGTCACTGCAGCATCTGACTGAATGGACGTCTAACAGTCTAGCTAAAGCCAGTGGCCAAACCTTTACGTGGCACAAAGTTATACTGCTTTTCACCAGTCTATACGTGTGGCCTTCCAACCTTCTCTTTGTGTGCGTCAGGTCAGGCCTGTGTCAATTACTCCGGCTTATTCTTCTTTAAACACTCACCCCCATTAGCAGCACATTTCAATTTAGTGGAAGGTGTCATCAAATAGGAAGCAGTGTTGACACGGCGGCAGCCCCTCAGTGTCTGTGGCCAAGCTGGCTTCATTAGCTAAGCAAGTAGAGAATGGTCAATACACTATATAAACTTTTACAGGGTTAGGGCTCTCAGGGACTCCAAGAGGCTATAAAAAGGTCTGAGCTGACACTACTGATTGATGAAGCTAACTTTGTCAGCGCTTCCCTTTTTATACATTGACAGAGATCATGCATATCAAAATCAAAAGGCGCACTATATTTGACTGGACATGCTAAAATCTCTCGCTCCTCCTTGGTCGGTGATTTCTGGCAGCACAGGGGCGCAGCTTGTGTTTTGTCTAATACGTAAAAGCATCATGCAGCACTGTCTACGCAATTAGTTGTCCTCAAAGAATGTGCTCCTAGATGTCAGCGTTTAAGTGGAAAAGCAGTTCCTTTTCACGTGATTCTGCAGTGCAATTCATTTCAACTGCACTGTGGTTTTATTGAATATTCTTATTACTATTTACCCCTTTACTAACCTCCCAATATTATCAATGAAGAAAAACTGCATTAAGGTCATGGGTTATGAAGCCTCACTGCCCGGACTACACACAACAGCTATACTGTGTAGGTTCATTAAGCAAAGCTTCAAAGGCATTCTTGGAATTGATCATGGAGCTGCAAGTGATGTAATGTATGCTGTCCTGTTTATTTGCAGATTGTTAATGATAAGCAAGGACAGACTTGGTGGCACCGCTCCTGAATGGAGGAGATTGTCTGGTGAGAGTCGTCAGCCCTAACACAACATGATAGGGAAAGGAAACATCACAAGATTAGTATATTCAACTACTATAATGACTCCAAACTTCATTATAGACATCCCGACACAAAGTGGAGGGGGAGACGTTCAATTGACAGCGTAATGACTTTCTAAATGCAAACCCTTTACCTCCAACATTTAGGTGGGGATAAAATTGATCCATTGAAGCAGTATTGCCCGAAAAGGGCGTGGGTTGTGAAATGCACTTTCCAGAATCGCACACACATTTTGGTGAATTGGCAAGAGAAATGATAAACCCTTTACCTGTTGATATATTGTCCATGTCAGGCGTTTTTAGTCAAGCAAGCCCTTGCTCTCATCAATTTCTGTGCCGGCTAGTTGTAGGTATTGATGAAAAACTATTTTAGTTAATTGGGGGATGTGCTTATTGATGGCAGCACTTTGACTACAGATTGACAAGGAAAATGGCAATGTGCTCGGGAGACATTTGCCCTCTTGGTAGAGACTGTTCATCAGCAGTGACTCCGGCTCATAACTTTCCCGTTACTACCACATACTAAAGGAGAGGCACTTGAAAGGTGAAAAATGACATGTTTAGCTTTTGTTGGACCCATTATCTCTTCACGGCAATATTGATGGTAAAAAGCCCAGGTCTTAATCTATTTTAACAACTGAAAGACCTGACTCACAGTTTAAATATCAATCTAATTTGTTCACACATTGATTGACACCAAGTCATCTGCGATCCGTTCCACAGTTCACAAGATATTTTGAAATATGACTTACTTCTGATTCATTACTAAAAGTCTTCTGCTCATTCTGAATATAAAGACTACATGCATTGAGATGTTTTATAAAATGTTTATTTAGGTCACAAATCACAAGACTGTGTTTTTGTTCATAAAGAAGTTTGCATTGCGTTGTCTGACCAGAAGCCCACTAAACGCTTGCTTAATGGTTCGTATTCACGTAAAACAAGCTCATTATCACCTTTGGCTATAGAATAGAGTAAGGACTGAGCAGCTGCAAGGTACATTGTATGCAGCACTATTACTACAAACCAGTCCAGTGGCATGCACCACCTGTAGAGCATAATGCAGGAGATTTGTCTGCTCAACCTCATAAACAGCTGCGAGGCTTTCTCTGCAGCTACAAGCTGTGTGATCACGATGCTCGTGGTAAACGCCTCAGATGTGGACCATGTGTCAAAAAGTCCTCAGCTTGTCGTACGTGCCACCACTCGCCAACGTGGGAGATAAGCATCGTTCACTTTATATTCTGAGAACCATACCGAAACCAGTTTTGCATGCTAAGATGCAAACAAAGGGCAAACTGGAAAGAGAAACATTCTCAGGTTATTTGTCATCAAGTTAGCACAGTGTAAGTACGTCCCTGATCACGAGAGGCATCAGTTAGGGACAATTTGGGGTTTGAATCGGAAAGGGTTTGTGCTGTGCAGTGGGCAGGGAGGTGCCCCAATGTGGATGTCTGCTGTCCATTTAGCTTCCCCACCATCGGCATCGGCTTTGTGCATAACTTTATGACTTTACAGTCTCACGAAGTTGTAAGGTTTTACCATTGAGTCCAACCTCACAACCCGGTGCTTTTAAGAGGAGAGTGGTATAAAGCAGAGCATTCCTCCGCCAAGGGAATCTTGGGCTATGAGGGGTTAGGGTGGCTTCTCTCTAGAGGTTAAGTGGGATAAGTGTGTGGCTCATGTCAACCCCACAACCCCCCCAATAGTTTCTGGAAAATTTGCAATGGGGTCAGATTGGATTACTGTGTTTTGGTATTTACATGGAGACATGGGGCTTTGAAATGGAAAACCATAGGCGGAAAAGCAAGTGCCATGCAGTCTGAAAGGCTGGGTAAAAGAAACCAGCACTGATTTCCACTGACGGGACGGTTGAGTACATGTCTTTCATGTCTTTCTGCCCCCACAATCAGACATTTTGTTACCAAGCATGGTGATTGAGGTAAATGGATCAAGTGCAATGCCAATCTTTAAAGTAAATCCATGGTATGACAGACCTTCAATAGGAAATGAGGAGGTTTTAGGCATCGTGCTTGTGCTCACAGATACACCACAGCTGGGACTGTGGCTTCAAGGGAGCTTCTTAATAGCAGTTATGGAATTTTGCTGCACAGTACTGCTACATAAACGGTAGTAGCCCATCACTAAATGACCTTGTTAAAACCTACATAGGTGTCAGTTCCCCTCAAGGTAAGGCAGGTCTTCCTGGATTTGGGCCTCAGGTGGGCCGTCGTCTTTTTCCTGTTCAACCTTGTTGCAAACCTGCTGGGATGAGTTTTCTGGGTTATTTTGGAAAAGATTCTCCAGCCACTCCCCACAGGTGCTGTGTGCAGGCCTGAGCCCATAATCCAAACCTTTTCAGTGTGGATTTCGCCACTAGTGTTTGTTTTACCCTGTTCAGGTGAAGAGGCAGCTAAAGAATTAAAACGGCATACTTGTAACAAGCCTATTTCGTCTCCTTGCAATTAAGTGGTAAAACATGAACTGCAGTTTATTCAGAGGTAAATAATAATTTCAGACAATTGGGAATATTTTTACACCTCATGGACAAGATAACCCTGAAATTGTACTTTCCATGTAAATCAGTTTGCATCATATTTCATTACATGAAAAATCCAGTTTGGTATTTAGGTTTGCACTACTAAATATAAGTTAGCATGTTTTTATTTAAGTCAAAAATAGGCATTTCCAAAATGGCAATTGTGAAATTTATTGTCAGATTCCTCACAGTTGAACTACTTCTGTGTAACAGAAAAGAGACAATTTTTGAGGGAATTGTTACATTTAGAAATGTCTAACTCGCCTGTATCATTTGACTCATCATTGACTATTTCAAACACACTGATAAATAAAAGCAACAGGTGATAAATGTTCCTGACGTATTACAGGAGCGCTCAGGGCTCTTTGTGAGTAGAGAGCATCTGATGCAAATGTTCCCATAAGTTGCCGGCTACTCCCCCCCCCCCACACACTCCTGCTGAAACTTGACCTCCCGTTTCTGGGTGAATTAACGGTTTTGTCAGGAGCGAGAACAACAATTTGAAGTCTATGCGGCAAACTCAAGCGGCGGCAAAGTTGAGTGCGGTCAATTGAATCTCCCACATGCTTCTCTGTGCGATGGATGGATCCCTCTGTTCAAGCCATATTGCCTTGTAAATGTTTGCGTAAAACTCCTCTTGCGTAAAACTCCACCTGAAGCCTTGCGTTAAGTTGCTTAGAGCTGTTGTCTTTTTCTTGATCAGATAATTCTTTACTAAATCAGCACATTTTAATAGGATTTTTCTAACATTATATTCATGACCTACTTATATATTGAAATTAAGAAATGCTGTTATGCGTAAAACTGTTATCTTAGTAAACGTTTTGTTATATGCGAAGTGAACGTATTTACATTTTAATTCTCAACTCCGCAATAAAACATTTTCAGATTTAACACTGATTTTAATGATGTTTAGACCTCCATGTGTTTACACTGAAGACAGATTACGTTGTCTATTTTCTTTTTGGTGTATGATGTAGCCACTGATGTTGTGCGTCAACAGGTTTATCTGGCTGGGTTCCACACTAAATAAGTGCGTGTACTGCAGCTTGTATTGGATGTGTGAATTAAAACAACCTAAAATGAATAAAGTTCGCCTAATGGTCTATTAGGTTTGACATACAACTGCCAGTTTACCCTCGTATAGTCTACATTGAGCTATATCCGCCGACGTGGAGTTAAAAAGCCCTGTCTTTCTTTTGATCTATTATGAGTTTACTGTGACCCAAGTTAGACAGTTTCGGAGCCACCTTTTTGTCTTTTTTTTTTACTAGCTGTTTGCCTCTGCTTCTTTTTCATGTTCAAATTGCAAGTCGCCAGAGACTTGTGACATTTGAAATGTGAGACTGGCCGTATTTACTAAGTTGGACAATACACGAAAACCACATGAAAATCAAAATAAGTGGGATGCGGTTAGGAGCTGTGCTTTCATTTATTGAAGTCCTTACAGATGTTTTGCATAAAGACGTTTTTTGGGGTAATGAGGGGGAGTATTTGAACGTAAGCTGAACCTGGTTGGCTTAACTTATATAGGATTCTACAGCAACCTCGAATAAACATTGGAGAGGCGGAATCTGTGCAACAGTTGCAAAAAGTAGCATATAGTAAAAAATGTGACTGTCGCCTTTCTGGTGCTGGGAGTGTTGAACTGAACTTATTTTAGCCTGTTGTAACAAGGGAACGTGGAACAAAGAGGCTATCCCAACAAGACGCTTTTCTGGCCACAAAATAGCTGAGTTAAAAAAGAAAGTTGATCTTGCTGAGTGATGAAAAAACTACAATAAATGTTAACACCTGTTGATTTAACTTCCGTATATGAAGCCACACATATTGAGAAAAATATTTATAAAAGCGTCCAGATTGTAGCCTATTTAGATTCAATCACTCCATCTTTAAGCCTGTTTTCATTTTTATGGATCCGCGCTGAAATGTAAACATCATCCCACTGCACTTACCGTGCGGACACAAGCACCAACCAACCAATTAAAATCCGATTAGGAAACATCTTAGTTTTCCAACCGAGGGCAGTGAAAAAGTCTCTAACCTTTCCTCGCTGAGGTCACCCACCTAATAAGATCCATTGCCTATAGTGAAGCCGCAGACCTTCACAAATGTTCCTGGCGACCGGCGGTGGCCCCGGAGACCTTTGGCATACATGGCAGTTTAATTGGTCACTGTATTTAAGAATAAGGTGGGATTCCAGTTAATTAGTGGAGAAGTGAATACGGCTGAACATTATATGATTTGCTCCCGGCCCCTGGTTTGTTAGTGCGGATTTGGTGTGGATCAGCTTTTGTGCTCGACAAATGAGAAGTGAGTAGCGTGGTGCCGATGCACAGTGTCGTTTTGTGGACTGGCGACAGTCTCGATTCATGGGAAAAACTTAAAGGAGACCCGCGTTATCACAGGACCTCATTATCTCATGTCTGCAACCATCTTTTGGGAACAGCCCCTAATCAAAAGTGGCACAGACCTACTTTGCAGAACTTTGGTATAATAGCCGCCCCTCTCTCTACAAACACACGCACACACTTACACACGCACACACTTTGCGTAATGTGTGGTGCCGCATGAAAATGTCAAAAAAACATTTACAATAATTGGGCGTGCAAGTATTCACGCTGATATTCAAACACCTCCGCAGGTAGACCATTTTCTACTCTAAATGCCTCATCTCTTTATTTAACAAATAGTAGATTTTACAAGTTATGTTAAAGTTTACAACTGTTGGCTGTAGATACGTCTGTGTGACTAAAACAAAAAAAGTGCAAAAAAAGTTTTTAAATGTAAGCGTCTCTATTTTTTTTATTTTGAGGATAAGCTTATAATAAGTGTAAATTTGCAATAAACATAATTAATTCCCGAATTATTAAGCATGTTGTTTTAATATTCGTATTTCTCATATATTGACAGATGTAAATAAATAATTTCTTATGTCCTAAACTTTAAACATTCACAACTACTATGCGGTCTTTTCCCAGCGCATGACAATGACAACTGCATGCGCGCCCGGGGCTGTTCTCTCTTTCTGTGCACAAGCAGACAAAATCACAGAGGTGGTTCATTTACTTGGCCATAAACCATTTATTTACCTTCAGGTGAGTGTCGCAGAGAGTGCAGAGTAAAGATCGCAGCAAAGATTTACACCTGTCTCTCTGCTCAAATAGAGAAGCCTATAGCCTACAGAGATGGCCACTGGAGCCAGCTTGTCTGGGGCTCTGCTAGACAGCCCGACCCCCCCCCCCCCCCTTTCTCCCTCGCTTCCACCGTGGATTAAACAACATCATAAAAAATGACCATCAACGCGCACACTGTAAACAGATTACTCTGCTCGGCGCCTGGCGCACAAACCCCATGCTAAAGGCAAGACGCGTCCAGCAGCCACGTGTTGCAGCAGCGAGGGCGACGCTGCTCCATCCCTTTTCTGCCATTTACACACACACACACACACACACACTTCTCTGGACGCTTCCCGGTAAACACTGGCGAGTGTTTGATGTCGTGCATGGCCTCTTGGGAGGCTGCTGAGGGACATTTTTCACAAGATGAAGGGTCACATTAGAAAAGTCTCCACACTTCCACTCAGAAGATTCAACATGACAGCTTGTTTAATCTATCTTTATCTATTTAAGGATGCACCTTGACCTCTGATATTTTAGAGATCTTAATTGGAAATATCTAACATGTACCTGAGCATAAATGTGATCCCTCTTCATGACCTACATCATAAATACACATGGACTATACTAACGTCTTTTGACCCCTGTTTTACCTGTTGCAGTGTTTCTTCTCATAACTGTTGAGGGCTGACTAGACACTCTGCTATCATGACTATATATAGGTTTTACAACATGTCGAAATATCCTTAAAATACTCACATTTCCCTGAAGTAAGGTGCTTGAACAGTTGTACAAATCCATTCATCACCTTAGAGCACATGCAGTGTCATTAGTGCATTATCCCTTTGGTAATCAGCCTGAAGGCCTCAATTCCCCCCCCCTGTCCTCCAGCATTCTCTACGCTATAGGCCCCAAGGTTGATATGTCTGTACTTTCTCCTGTATCACGTGTGTCACATCACCTGCTGGCTGTTCACCTGCAGATAACAACTGCATGTTATTGAAGGCTAGATTTCCACAGGTTACACTTAGGGTTTATTAGTTCCTCTAATTCATTTACAATTATTTTCTCCTTCCTTTTCGACACATTAGCACAGTAGTTAAAGTAGTCCATGCTGAAAATATAGTGTGTTATGCCAGATAATAAGCTTTTATTCATGTGTTAAAATGAAGACAAAATGTGTGGATGCAAATTCAGCACGACACCAATGAGTACTAGACCACACAATCAAAAAACAAAATCCACATCTATTTTCTCTCCCAGGCATATGCACACATTAGCTTTCTTTCTCTCTCTCACTCACACTCACACTCACACACATTTATACACACACACATACACGCACACACACCACTTTGGTGGTCACTCCATTGTGTCCAGTGGTCAGCTAGTGAATTTCATGCCCTATTGATGAGAATAATTACCCCTGGTGTGATTGTGGCAGTGTGGAGATCCTGCCTGATTTCTACAAATTAAAGTCTGAACATGCATGTTGTAATAAATGAGCTCTGCAATTACTCAAGTCATCAGCATCTGCATGCTTTGCTCCTCCATGAATATATCCTGGATTTAGTTTTCTATAGTTCTCCCTGTTGTCTTCTGTTGCTAATCTGTTCAACTGCTGTGCGCTGCACTCTTTTTCTCTCTGATCTCTGGTGTTTTTGTCAGTCGAGAATGCTGACTCACTCATAGCAGAAACGTTTGTCCAATACTTTATTCTTTAAATATGGGCCAAGACAAAAAATGGGTCATGGGCCCCCTTTTAGTGGCTCTTTGTGTGACAATGTGAGAGTGTTTAGAGGAGCCTGGGTCACAAGGCCAGAGGGATTTCATTCGAATTAGGTCTGAAGTTTAAAAGCCCCCATATGCCATTGTAACGAACATTATATCTCACAAAATAGTTTATTTTAGATAATCTCACCCGCACATTATATAATACCATCTTAAAAGGTGCCCCTCAATATTTACGACAATGGTTTGTTTTAGCAAAATCCCAGTTTAAACACACTAAATAAGCATGATTGATTATTTGCTGAGTGAGCAGGCATAGATCACAATTATTAGTCCCCTCTGGTAATGGAGCAGCTTTTAGCTTTAACCAATATATAGACGTCTCTAGCGGTAAATTATACTGAGAGAGCCCAACTAGTGTTTTGTTGTGAAATTTTGAATGAGGGTTGAATAGTTTTATCAATATAGCTGCATCCTGTTGTTGCAGATTCCATTGAAAGTGAACAGGCCATCCCTCAATCATTTGCGCATTCAAACATTCAACTCCTTTGACATGTGTATGTTATTCTGAGAAGGAAGGGGGGGGGGGGGGGGGGGGGGGGGGGGGGGGTCTATAGCGAATGTGCAAGTTGGAAAATTATAAAAGGAAGCCTTCCATCTAGTGCAGCCATAAGGGAATACAGAGAGGGAGCAAATCGAGAGCGGTGATTTCCAAAATGGCCCGGCCATTGAATGACAATAGCCAGGCCCCTCTGCCTGTCTCTTTTTCTTTCACTGCTGCAGACTACAAAAACTAACATAATAAAGCGAGCAGAGGGAATGACCAAATGTGATTTATTATGATTAGAACAAATCATTGTGATTTAAATCTGGCAGGAAAAATGTCCGTAGGAACTGAATTTGTAGTTGTCTGATTTAGTGTGACTTGTGTCCTTTTGTTTGTTGTATTTGATCATGTCCAAAACTGGGGTGGGGGGGTGGGGGGGGGGGGGGTCCTACGGTATCAGCACATGTTTTGCAACCACTGCTTCTTCTCTGTGGAAACCCTGCCGTTCCTGTCAGTGCGAATATATACACTTAAGTTTATCTTATTTCTTAGAAGATAGCATTTATAAAAATACATAATTCAAACATTTGAGGGGGCACCGACAGGCTGACACAGTTTTAAGAGAGTTAAAAAATGATGAGCCGTTTGGAAAGGCACAGCACATATAAAGAGTTAACTTAATTTCAACAAATGATTTCCCCTATTCAAATGCTAAGCTGGTGTGCTGTGGCAGAAGTATTGGCAATCGTATTTTCCTCCAGGTCATGTCTTAGTATTTCTATAGCCACACATTCACTATCAATATTTTTTAGATTATTTTCTAAAAATAGAGATTTTGTCCATTTTTTTCTAAACTCATTATCAGTGTACACGTAACAGTGTTTTCATCATTCCTCTAATATATTGCAGAGTCTGTGAGCAGCCCTACATATTCCCTCTTCCGTCAAGGAAGGGAAGATTTTTTTCAATAAATAATTCACCACTGATAGCCAGCCCTAATGTCTACATGAACAAATCTCTCAGTTACAGCCATCTTGGGAGTAAGCCAGTCCAAGAGCGTACTTAATAAACAAATACAGGGCCCGACAAGCTCTGGTTTCACTGATGTCTTTCCGAGAGGAAAGTATTTGAAGACAGTCGGTGAAACAACATCCTTTCTGTGGGTGAAGGTTTAGGGGTCAGGTGTGGGTTATTGCTGCGAGAGCGAGTGGTCCCGTTGCATTGTTACCGCTGATATTCTGGACAGATTTACTGTCCATTTCACACACGGCATAATTTCAGTTTTTCTTTGGAATAATCTGACATTTATGTTTCAACATGTTATGATCGTGCACCATTTAGTGGGAATTAAATGTCAAAGGATCAAAGAGAAATATAAAGCATAAAATATACAAATGAACAAATAATTTCCCTTATTAGTGAATCTCTACTGTGCATAGAAACTGGCTTTTTGAGCATGTTGTCCTCCGTGTCCACTGCTAGGACCAGGGCTGAGTTAGTATCACAGCCTCACATCGACCACATGTTCGCTGGGACTAGAAACATGATCCAGACATGATTCCCCTAACCCGTTCCTCAGGGTGAAATGTGTGTGTGTGTGTGTGTGTGTGTGCCTCTGCAACATCTTCTCACGGAAATGTTCTTGTCATACACTACAAACTTTTTTTGAAGCATAAAAATACATTTCTATTTTCCCATAATGTTAAGGTCACACGATAAGGGTCATTATTTTTGCCCAGTTTTGGAGGTAAACAGCTAATGTTGTCCTCTATATTTGGTATGTTCAGATCAGACGGAAGACATGACTTTTATTTTTGTACAAATTAGTACAACAATTTCCAGTGTGTTCAGGCTTTGTGTGTGTGTGTGTGTGTGTGCGTGTATTTGTAAGCAAGCACAATCAAGTGCATGATCACGTGTATGTGTGTGACTGAGCGTGGTTGTCGGACAGTTATTTAGCCCATCTGTGTGTATGCTGCAAGGCTCCCCGCATGAAATATTCAAGGTCCAGTGAAAATTGATCTGCTGATCTGAAGTCTGTTTCTCCTCTCTCTCCTCCTCTGACCAGATCCCTGTGGAGCTGCCTCGAAGAAGGATCCTAATATCATATATCAGTTAGATGACCAAGTTCAGGGCCTGCTGCTCGACTGCTTCAGCTCAGTGCCGGAGCTCAGATCAATGGAATACTGTTGGGGATACAACGGACCACACCCACATACTGATCAGACCCTCTGATTGGATATCACATGGATGTCTTGACCACTGCCATGGCTTTCATGCAAATTGATGAAGGTAATTTTAGCTCCTTAAGTGAAATCTGATTTGCGTTAAGAGCCCTTGCTACTTTCTTCTTAATGTAAAATGGTTTTGATTAATAGTCTGGCAGGCTATGGAGAAGTATTATCAAGTGAAACAGTTTAATGTATCTCTTCCACTAAATTAGTGCTGCTCCTGTTTGTTATCCGAGTTCACTGCCAGTGTTTTAGGCGAGAAATACTTCTTCAATATACCTCCCTCTCTAAAATACACGTTTATATGTGTTTACAGATATTACTTATTAGGCTCCAGATCAGCTGACGTCTAGGTCATTTAATCCATGCTTTGGAACAGGGAGAATTATACAGATGCACCCCGTAAACCTATAACATATTTAAAGCCAAGAAGCCAAACACAGAAACTAAAATGTTATTTGCAAACTAGCCCTGCTATGCCATTGTATCCACCTATCCAGACCGTAGCTGTTATGTGCTCTCCTAAATGTGTGCGACACTTCACCTCACCTCCTCAGAGCGGCACAGCGCTGCACCCGACATGAAAAACAATCTGAGGAAACAGGGAACAATCCAAGGCAGGCTCCAGCGGGCTGCCATAAAAAGAGGGGCTGCCTCTCCAGCCTCTCCCTCATGCCTTCAGCTTTAACTCTATGGGCTGATGAAAGATCAATGGGCCGACTGGGCAGCCGCTGCTGTGCCTGCTGTCCGCCACTGCACCAGGAAGCAAGCCAATTACAAAATGCCGGGAATAAAAGGAAGAATGGGAACTGAGTGATTAGTGAAATAGCAGTGTGTGTATGTGCATGTTTTCCTGTTATCTCTCACATATGCTAAGTTCAGCCCACTGCAGCTTATTTTTAAGTAACGTTGAATGTTTCCAGCCCGTGGATCATATTCCAAACTCATTTTGACCCTGATCTCTCCCTACATCCCCCACCTTTCCTACCTCACCCTCTTTAACACCCCTTTAACCCTCCGCCCCCGGCCTCCAGGAGCCTCACGCCAGATCTGTACCAGCTAACCAGCCCCCTGGATCTACGGCAGAAGTAATGGGGGTTGGCGCTGAAGTTTGGTGCAAACACGCAGCAGCAGACAAACAAATCATGTTAAGTCCCTGCTGCCACGGCTGGCAGCACACTCAAAGGGGAGCCGGTGCCCTGCCAGGGAGGAGGGTGCATCCATTTTCCCAGGGAGGGGGTGAGGGTGAGGGTGAACACGAGGGAGGGTATAGCGTGGAGGGGAGGCCTGGTCCTTATCGAGCCCCGATCACAGACACCTCCGCCCCTCCTGGCAGGAATGCATACAGCCCCTGTGGGAGGAGAGAGGGAGAAGAAAGGAGGAGGAAACAAGCAGACATTATGAGGGGAAGTAAAAGGGGAGAGAAAAGAACGAGTGAGGGAAAGTGAGTGACTGAATGAAGGAGGGACACACACACACACACACACACACACACACACGCACACACACACACACACACACACACACACACACACACACACGCACACACACACACACACACACACACAGAAAAAGACCTGCCCAGCTTAGGAGAGGGAGTGTCTCTGAACATACACACAGACAAAAACACACCAATCACAGCACTCAACACACCCTCAGTAGATTGAGAGCACCACTGGGAGAGCACATTGGAAAACAAACAGGGCATTAGGCTGCTTAAATACCATTCTAACCATGCAACTGTGGTTATCGTGATGTCAGTTCAGTCACAGTTTCAATGTGAAGTGTGTCGCTGATGACAGCTGAGGAGAGATCCGAAAGCCAGTTGTTACATAAAAGAGAGGTGTTACACTTGTTGTTGTTAGACCCTCACAAAATGTATTTTAAGGCTGTGTTTGGGTCATTGAGTGCCACAAAAAAAACAACTTGTAATCATGACGTATATCCCAGAATAGTCATTTGTATCTCTTTGTCAATGAGTGATATTTTTATACTCTTGTTTTCCAAAATTAGAACGCCTTAATCTCAAACATGTCCCCTATGAGACCTGAGTGAACGTTTCTGGTGTCATGGTTGCAAATATTCCCCCTTTGCCCCAAAACAATAATAGAAAGCAGGATGGTAGGATGTCGAGTGTTTAAAGATACTCAATTATTGGATTGTATAATATTTCCGCAGCCTCTCCTGGGAGGGAAATATTAATTTCTAAAGACTATAGAGAGGCAATTGTGATCTTAACATGGCATTCCTGCATGCGGGCTGTGAGCTCTCTGCGGTTGTGTGTCAGGGCAAAGAACAGATTTTGTCAGGTGGAGAGTGGGGTTTAGGGGTTCATTTACAGTTCATGCAAGAGCATTCCATGCAATCTTTACATTTCCATTCACCCTCACTCTCTCCCCCTTTCCTCTCTTCGCTCCCTCGCTTATCGCACGGCTCTTTCTGCTCTGCGTTTGAAATGCTAATATCTTAAAACGGTTATTTCTTCACTGTTGACAAAATTCACTTCTCGGTTCAACATGTGAACCGATTTGCCATGTGTGTATTCTGCACGCTTTGCTGAACGCCAAGGAGCGATATATATTCGTCCAAGATGAAGATGTGAGTCACACAACAATGTACATACTGCATCTGCTGTAAACGGATTCCTGATTACTCTTAGCTGTCTCTGAAATGCACTGCTGTCTACTGTGATATAATCAAAACACATACAAAGACACAAAACGCTTACAGCCAATGCAATAGAGTGGCTTCTCCCCTTCTTAACACTTAACACAACAAGTCTAACAAAGAAGATAGAGTGTCGGACAGACACGCATGCAAGTACTTTATTTATGTCAGCCAGAAAGTCAGTTGTTAGTTTATAAATAATGCTTACAAAGCACAACTAACTCTTTCATTTGTGGCATAATATTTACTTATTTACTTCTTTTTTTTAACACCATGAATAATTATAACCACATGATAATTCAGAGTGGATGGATTATATTAATGGTATAATAAAAAATAAAACAAGATTGTGCTGGAGTGATTTTTCTGGAATTCTTCCTTTGCTGAGAAAACAAGAAAAAATATTTTTAAATAGCATAATTAATCTCCATAATATTAGCATTATGATTTAATAGGCAGCACTTTTTAAAGATATCTGAGTAAGTTAAATATTAACCTGGAAGTACTTCACCAGACAAAAATAATAGAAGATTTTTAATTGTGAGCACTGTGGTGATAATGGCACACGGTAACAATCAAATGTGTGTCTGAATCATACGAGGATAAATTAACTGTACAATTTTATAACAATTCAACAACAAGTTTGTTTAATTTTTTTTTTTACTGGATTTGAAGTTGTTATTTATTCTACAATACCATGAATTATTTTCAAACTAATCAACAGAGTTTAAGAATATATTTGCTGTAATCCTCTGGTTCAAGTATAGTTTTTTTAAACATTGGAACTATTAAAGTCCAGACTTTACTGTGTATTTTCTTAAAAAGTTAAGAACAAAATATGAATATTATAAAAACATGTGTCACACACCCAGCTACAGCATTTTGGCAGCAACCTATAGCAGCGTGTTTAAGTTTAATATCTGTTTCAGAAGTACCTTGATGTAACCCAACTGCAACATACATTTCTTTTCTCAGGCGTTTTCTTCTTTTTCTTGCTGAAATGGGAAATATTCCCGTCTCAGTAACACAGCCTCAGCCTAATTCCATCTGCCTGCCTGACCAGAGTGGCAGCGAGGCTAACTTATTGCTAGCACATGTGACCGGGTGAGTGTGTGTATGTGCCACGGCCTATCACACAGCATCCCTGTTGCCTATCAGCCCCCCCCCCCCCCCCCCCCCCCCCCTCCCAGATGGATCTCTACCTTCATTAATGCAGGCCCACGGCACGGCAAGCGTATTTCTCCACATGTTAACATGGGACGCAAACATCTGCTACGGTCGCTCAAACCCTCGCCTGCTCTTTTCTGGTGTCCTACTAGGGGCAACGCACACTTTGTCTTTTCTAGAGGATAGGAAGTGGTCCGGGTGTTGTTGTGGCGAGGGACTTCAAAGAGGTTGGAACTTCAGTCATGAGGGCAGAACCTGGTCAATGACGTCCAATAGCCCCTCTGGGGGGACTTTAGGTCTAATTTCAGAGGTGCCGAAAGTTGGATTTTATGCCATGTCCTTTTGATCCTTTTGTTTCACATGCTTTTTTCATTAGACAGAGGCTATTTGCAATGATAATAGGGAAGTTATTATGAGTTTTTCAAAACTTTTTTCTTGGGGAAATAAGTGTATGTTGACAGATTAAAATCAAAACACTTGATCTCACACAGCATTCGTGAAATTCTGATATTCAAGTATACATTAAGTCAGAGCAAAAATGTTAAGTCATAACTTAAACTTTATGTTTAAATTCATTATACATTCGTTATCTAACCTGCAGATGACGTCACCCAGGGATAGCCTATAACAGCCGGCAGTAACCCCAGTTCACTTTAATATTGATGTCTCCATCCCCTTGTCTCTCCATCAGCAATATATTTAATGGTCACATTCTGTGCCTATTCAGCACAAGAAAAACGAGAGCAAGGTAAACATGCCAACCTGAGAGCACAAGACATTAGTCTTGTAGCTTGAAATAACTGGATTGCATTTAATGAGACGTAAGTTGAGAGGGCAGACATTTGTTTTGTCCCTGACCGCATGTGCCGAATTAACTGACAAACAGTGAACTTCTCAGACTTTGGGACTACATAGTGTTCCAACAGCCATCAATACTAGCTCATGATCTGTCGTCGTTGTCAGCCAGGAGGTCGTTTAGAAGAAATGCACATTTAATGGCTTGATCCATTGTGATTGGAGTGGTTAATTGATGATCTGGTTGTAAATTTCTGTCTCATGGCTGTCACTATCTCTCCTCCCCTTCTTTCATCGTTCTCTCTGTTTATCCTTCTTTGTCTCTGCTCTTCACTCAACATGTCCTGTCGCTTGTATCCATGTCTCCCTTGATCTGTCCTTTCTCTTATCAATTGGGAAGTCAAATGCACAGCGCTCTTGAAATATTCACAGTTGAAATCCATCTAATTGCCCAGTTGAAATTCATATAACAAAATTATTCACATTTATGCAGTGGGAACTGTTTGTGTTGGCTGCCAACCAACAGCGCGCTCAGAGCATGCCAGATTTGGAGGTTGAGGGGATGCTGGGGTGCTGCTGCTGGTGCAGATGTGCCGCCTAATTACAGATCCCACCATGCGGAAACTATTCTTCTCAACCATTTCAAAGCATCTGCAATAGGTGTCACTGCAAGGTTAAACCAACTTCAAAATGCAAGTCCTGCTTCCATTCCTCCCTGCTGAATTGATTTCTGTAGCGTTGCGCGCCCCAGCAAAGAGGAGGGGAAAAGGTTTTAAGAGCAGGAGCTTCGCAGCCCTGGTCATGGCTCACATTAGTGTCTGCTGTTGTGCACAGTGTGCCTTTGACATGAAACTGAGGGAAAGAATGTGCATAGTACTGGGTTGCATTACAAATAGTCATTTTTTGTCTGTATTTCAAACATTTTAACTAGTGCTTCAAGTTGAAGTATATTGCCTGAAACCTTGTAATAGGATTTCAATTTTCAAATCATAAAATATGATGCTCTCAGAAAAGCCTTCTTGTGTTTATGGTTAACTAACGGCAGAGAGCTGAAAACCGACCTGATTACATTTTATGCTGATTTGGATGCTTTCTGGGAAGGTATTGATTTAGTCAATTGCAGTAGTTAATGGTGTCTTTTAGATAGTAATTGAAACATGTAAAAGAAAGTATGAGGTTTCATATTCCTCTAGTAACGCTGTAAACCCATAAGGAAGTTATACATTGTGGCCCTTAACGCAAATATTTATTTGTAGGTATTGCTGTGAGAAAACTTTCCTCTGAATGAATGTCAGTTGAAGCAATATACCCTTTATGCTCTTAACACCAACAGCAGCTTAATGTTGAAATCCAGACAAGGTGACACATAAGCTATATGTGGTGGACAGCTGAGTAAAGAGCACAGAGCTCTGAACACTGGAGGGACGTGATGGATCAAAGGCTGAAAAATATGAGGTCACAGGTTCAGATGTATAGCAGTATATTATAAAGCATCTGTTTCTGAATCTATTGGTGATTGTCCTTTCATAATTTCTGACAGCTCTCTTTTACCTTGAAAACGTATAGCAACTTGTTGCTATTACTGTTTACTTATCACTGTTATCAGCTCACAGAGATGAGGCCTTGTTATTTCTCCAAAACAGAAAGTTAGTTCCTAAAGGCATCTGTAAGGAATGTGTGTTTTCTACTCTGGAGCAAATGTGGCTTTATTGACTTTTGCTCTGCTGCTGAATTTCTTGTTTACACATTTGAGCTTGTCTACATCATTTGGAATTATATCAGCCAAATGAACTTTTTTTTTGTTGCATTCTGTGCACCGTGATCTTGAAGTCCAGTTTTTAGGAAGCTGAGAAAGAGACAGCGAAGGAACGACAGTATGTACATTTGTGTATGTGTAGGTGTGTTTGTGTGTGCAGCCCTATGTCTGGCCAGCCGTGGCCACATCTGTTTGTCATGTTAGCACTTAAGCGCCTGCAGGAGCCACGATACTAAGTGGAGACAGAGTCCTCTCTCCCACTCTCTCCATCTTCCCTTTCTCCTAATTACATTTGTTCATTAATCCATTTTCTGCCCACTTCTCTTTCTTGTTTATGTTCGTGCTCCAGTGGGCTTTTGCCTCCTCGGACCAGCAGACAGTGACCTTTAAGGAGATGCCAAAAGACTCTGTAAGACAATGTTACCCCTTCACCCTTTCAGCATGCACACACACACACACACAGACACACACACACACACACACGCACGGTCACATCTTGGCCCCTCAGTATCCCCTCAGGCCATCTCCTTCAGAGAGGCTAATGGAGTTAGCCTAATGTCTGCACAGCGCCAGCCATAAAACTGATTTGAGGCTAAAGGCTTGGTGCCGAGACCACCACTCTGCCTACAAAAAAGAGAGATGTGAGTGAGATGTTAAAAGAGAGCAAGTGTATCTTTAGAGGAAAAGAGGCTTGGGTGGCGGCGGTGGCGGTGGGGGGCAGGCTGCCGTAACTACGGCAACTGCAGACAATCTAATTGGTATTGACATCCTTGTCTCGGAGGAAATTTGACATCTAAGGGCAAATCATTCTATTTAGTCGCCTGAATAGTCTCCAAGGCGGGGCCTGAGGAGCACAATCGCGCTGTAGCGTTGTTCTGGTCCTCATGTCTGGGCCAGCTCTGCCATGCAGCAATCGATCCTAATCTGATCGGGGGAGGAGGGGAGGATAAGCGCTATGGGGAGAAAAAAAATGACAATAAAATCAAAAGCTCTGTTGGGGTAATATTTAACAAGAGGGAGTACAATCGGGCCCTGCTGGGGCGGCAGCCTGTAATGCACTTGTGCTGCTCTAGCATGGTTAATGTATAGAAAACCCCGGGAGTAATGGCTCTTCAGCCAAGGTGGCCAGGCTTCAAAGAAATCTGCTTGCTTTAGCTAAAAGACTGCCAGGCCGGGCCGCCAAAGACCTTCATTCTGTTAGAGCATCAAATATGGCCCCCACTCAGGACACACAGACACCCTGATTTTATTATCCTCACTCCCCTGAGAAACTCATCTCATCCCTCTTTTTGTTTGTGTGACTGACCATCAATGTGAAAGAGTGAAGTGGTGCTGTCCGTCACAAAGTCGCACACTGCCTTTTCTTAGGTCAAAGAGGAGTAAAGGGTATCTGCGGTGTCTCTCCACACTGACAGCATTGAGGGTGGCGCTTTAGGCGACATTTTACATTAACTTGATGCATCAGTTTTACAAGACAAGTGGTAGTACAGCTGACGCTTAGTTTATGATAAAGAACTTGTTATTTCTAGTTATCTTTTATCTGTCTATATTGCTAAAAGCCAAGCTTGTTCAAAAATGATGTTCATACAAGAAACTTGTCGGAGCTGCAAGTGAAGTATTCCAAACTGAGACGTGTCTTATGGCAGCTGTTTGTATGAAGTCAGTTTTCCCCAAATCAAGCCATCAATCTCCAGATTCTCACCTAAATTGTTGGCCCCTTTTTGGATGCATCTGGAAATCCCATCATGTGTGCGACATCAACCAAGTGTGTGTGTGTGTACCAAAAAAAGGCTCACACATCGCGGTAATGCATTGTTTTCATCACCATCCCCTGATCCCTGAACTAGGTTGCATTTTGTTTGCTGTAGAAGTCCATGGCTGATACTGACTGAAGATCTCAAAAAAGATAGTAAGAAGACCTTGAGTTCAGAATGTCTTTGCACAAATATCCTCCGAAAAAGTACTTTGTTATACAGCAGTATAAACAGGTACTTCTGAATGAACTATTACTTAAATGAAAGGACAAACACAATGGTACCGGTTGTGCTCCTAAAAGTTGTTAAAGCACATCAGTAACAGTGAATGAAGATCTTCTTTATACAACTGTCAGTGAGCATGACTCCCAATCAGGGGGATATTGTTAAGAAGTCAGTGTTATCAGGAGAAACCCTGCTGTTTTCCTCGGTGTCTCCCAGTGATATGGCTCTGGTGCACTCAGTCTGTTTGATTTAGACTGACCATCTTGTCCCTGATCTTATACGTTCTGTGAGGGCCAAATGTTTTGTTTTATTTGTTGCTCCTTACATTAGAAAAGCTATCTTTGAGTTAGGTTTAGGGTTACTGGGTTTATTTAGCATTTGGTTTAGTATTACAGGGTCAAGTTTATTATTAAATTCAAGTAAGGTCTGAGTGGTTACGTTATGCTAATGCGCTAAACTCACAGTTTGTGGCTAATTGATTACGAGATGACTGAAGATGAAATTTGGCCCACAGACTATAGAAATTGTGTGTGTGCACAAAAAATGATGGGAGGTAGAATAAGTAGCGTGCGGTTGTGTATGCACGTGCGCGTCGGCAGGCATGTGTTTGTGTGCGCCTGTGAGACAGAGAGAGAGACTGTCTGTGTTAGTATGTGATGAGGGTGTATTGAGCTGATGGCTGCAGATATCAGTCCCAGATACTTAAGTCATAAAAGTGCATGTCTCGGAGCCCCGTGGCTGTGCAGGCACTGGTGCCTGATGTTATCACAGCGGCCACTCTATCAGGATAGAAGAGTACAGAGGCATTCCTGTATTACTGGAGCTGGTGTCGGGCCTGTAGCTGTAACTAGGGGCTGGGATAGAGGCTTGAGCGCGCTGCAGGAGCACATTTAGACAGTTGGGGAGTGGTGTGGGAGGTTGCAACATTACAGGACAGGCCATTGAATTATTTACAGCAGGGTGTTATTAGGGCTTTGCTTTAATGGCTTAACTAGACTTAACTAGACTAACAGGGCAACAATGGGAAACCAATCCAAATAAAGTTTTGTAGTTCATAGTAACCTCACACATCTTTAGTTGCAGGACAAAGGCAGCATTTACTTCTTACCTACCGATGTACCTTTCATTAATCACTGGGAACAGCTAGGGTTTTAAATTCTTTCTTTAATATACTGCTCAATTAGGCAACGCACCCAGAAGGCTCAACTGTGTATTTCAGTATCCCAGAAACCAGAAACACACACCTCTTTCACAAATCTCACCAGAACAAACACTGCCCACACTGTTGCCAGTGAGTCGTAAGAGATGCACTAAAGTTGACAATTTTTAGAGAATGTTTCAGGTGCAAACGCTTTACTGCGAGATATAGCAGCTATCTATGTGATTTCATGTAATAATTGTAACAACTGATGGACTGTTTAGGTAGTTTAATATGCACCAAATCATTATGTTTCAGCCCCATTCTCAGTCCCAGGGCATCAAATACCAATACTTTGTAACGGCGCTTGGCGTCTGATACTGACGCACACGGCACCCTTTAGCGCCTGTGTGAGACACACTGGGCTTTCAAAGAACTACAATGTAAACCCAGCCACATCATTATTTGGCGCTCGGAGAAAAGGCTAGAGGAGTGTGATGACGTAGTATAAAGACCAAATAAACAGGGCGGGATGGAGGGAGAGAGGGAGGGGTGGATGTGTCAAACAAACATAGAACTTTCAACCAGGAGACCGGTGTTTGAGACTGTTTTTTTGTATGTTAAAGTTTCGTTGGTGTTTGTGACGCATTTTACATACTTATGTTGTTTACATTTTACTATACGTAGTTATTTTAAACCCAACCATGATGCTTTTCCTAAACCTAACTAAGAAGTTACACAACAGAAGTTTTGTTCACATCGTTAATCACAAGTTCACTCGAGCCTAGTGGGCTACCCAGTGCGTTAGAAAGTGACGCCAAGGGCTCTGACAAAGTGTCAATAGGTGACGAGTTCTAATGAGAACCTATTGCATATGTTAGAAGGTGATCATATATTGTTTGTATAGACCTAATTAGCTAAATAAATAGTCTTCAAATAGTGCAGAAAGAAGTAAAAAGTAGCATGAAATAAGCTTTTTCGCTCTGTAACTTCTCCGTTATACCTGACAGAGTGAGGGTTGGGTGGAGGCATATTTAGAGAAACAGATGGTGGAGAAAACATGAGGACTTGACAGGTTACGTCTTCATCACTGCCATTCCTTCATGTCCTCACTCATTCTCACTGCCTCTCTGTTCTCTGACCAGTAGCACCTAGCAAGCCAGAGTGCAGAAGGTCAGAGGTCTCATAACAGAGATGGCATATCGTCACAGGGTGGTGGGGGGGGGTGTATCGGCACCTCTAGGACCTCTGTATGCCAGCAATTGTCTCTGCCTGGATTAGTTTTGTATCCAGTTACGGACTTTTATTCCCGTGGAGTCAAGTTCAGCATGGCACTGAGGGCCAGCAGTGCTGCTGAGAGCCCAGTGATTTATGTATTGCTGAGTGAGAGCAGCAGGTTCAAGTCAGAGGTCTCCGGGCAGGGTAGCGTGCAGTATATGTTTGAGTGTGTGCTTGGATGTGTGTATGAGTCACTGTTGCTCTCTGCAAACATAAATGTGTGTGAATGTCTAAGAAGCCACATGAGGGCCAACCCAAAGCTCCAGGCAGGGTGCCTTGATCTATTTGGCTTGGAGAGGCTTCATTCGTTTGACAGGGAGCATGCCTGGAAGAGTTTTGGTGCTGTTAGAATAATGGCTCTGGAGGTGGGGTCATCTCTTTATAGGCCGTGCTCATTGGTTGAAGAGGGACACTGAGTGATGAGTTTTGATGATGGACTTACTTTTAGAATTCGGGAGATATTTTAATATATTTTTTCTTGCAGGTTGTAAAGCGACCAATTGGCCAACTTCTCTACACTATTAATCATGAGGGTTTGGTAATCATATGACACACTCATGCAAAAAGTGGAAGAATGCCATACATGCAGCACTCCAAGACCCTGAGATTGAATTACTTAGGCACACAAGTGAGGTCACTTCCTCCAGGTAAGGTCCCTGCCTTTTTCTGAACAGGGATCATGGTCTACTGCCAATAGCAACAACATGGCCTAATTGGTCTGCAGACTTTTAAACAGGGGGGCAGTATCATAGTCGAAAAGCTCTAACATTTGCTCACTATGAAATCATCTAATGATTACACATAATCTCAAATCAACACAAATACTTTCCTTCTCTTTTTCTACGACTTTCAGTGAATGAAATGTATAGTTAAAACACAAACTGAAGAGAGCAAGCTGTCACAATTGGACCCAGAATCAATTAAGGCGTGCTTAAAACAGTCTTTGCTTCTGCACCCTATATCCACCCGTATCCATATCCATATTCCTTTGAAATATGATGTCCTAAAGATGGAGCCATATTTATTCTCGATGGTGCGTTTTGGATCCCTGAGATATTTTAAAATGGGGCATCTGTCCTGTGGCCTGGTCAGCCATCTGGATAAGACGGGACAGGGAGAAGATGTTAATGCACTTCATGATGAGAAAGGAGGATGACACCTTTGACCTTCCCTAGCCTTTGACCTCTGCAGCCAATATGGAGCCACTGACGCTATGGGTTTCCTATATCTAGCATATGCTGGCCAGGCCGATACGTTAAAAGAAATTCTTCATTCGCCACACACTGTTTATATAGCCGCTCCCTCATGTTGTAAACAGTCAGGCTGTAAGAAAATAGATATTTACTTCACAGGCTTTCTATTTGATTAGAGAGAGAAAAATTGGCATGCATATTGGATATGTTGCTGTGCTTATTGGCACAAATGCTAATGGGGAATGGGTTGTAGATACCTGAACAGTGAAGGTTTCGAGTTGATATTTCTTTGTATACTGTTGTGCCTTCTGTAATCATTCCCTGACATTTGTATGGGTGCATGCACACCCAGCAGAGATTTGGTGTGCACATTTTGCCAACCCAACAGAGTTTCAGTTACATATCCCAGAAGCACAGGTCTACTGCTATGTAAGAAGATCTGACTCTAAATCACTGATGCATTTTCAGGAACCACCACTAGAGTGAAAAAAGCTCCTGTTGAACCACATGTGCTTCTCTCTGGCATGATGGCTGTGACTCCTTCAGTAGCCGCCTGGCAGTACATTGACATTTATATAGTGTTTCCCTTGGGGTGCAGCCAGGGAGCCCAAGGTGGCTGGAGTCCAGCGGTGGTGTGGTATTAATGTGGGGGGTTTATACTTTTACGTGGTAGCTTAGCCCTTGTCAATGGAAGCCTATGGGCAATGACAGATCACTTTTCCACACTGAGATTTAATTAGAAATTAGAGTGCACATCACTTCTGACCTCTGATCCTGCACTGCTCATGTTGCCGAGAGGAGTTCTAAGAATATTTGTGAACTGGGACCACCAGTCCCAATCTAATGTAAAATAATAATGCTCCAATGAAACTGTCGGAGCGAATGTTATGGTGAGAGAATTCACGGGAATGTCACGGATGGTAACAATCAATTTATTATAGGTTCACTTCAGTTTATGCAAAGATCGTTAAAAGGTTAAAGTTGCCTCAACCTATTGTCAGTTAAAACATAAAAAGTGACCTTGCAAGACAACAGAGGGATTTCTTGACTGTTGGACACAAACAGGAATTAGTTGATTTCGGCTGAAGAATTGTTTGTGGACAGGTGACGCATGTGTAAATGTGTTTTCATTTAATTTATTGTGCTGCTAAATTCAGATAAGATATTAAGATAAAGATGAAAGAAACGGCACCTGTCAATCAACAACAGTTGTACCGCCACTTCCTGCACACACAGTCATAGAACAAGATAGCTGGCTGTCCGGGTTGCATTTCCAGTCATCTGGTCAATCCTGTGTGCTAAACATTGACCTTGTGACCTCTGCTCATGACCCTTGACCTGTGATGTTGACCCCTTGTCCAAGGGGATGGGTCTCTTGTATATCTCAACTGGCCGTCTCCATTGACTACCTGCCAGGCACCTGCTCTGAGAAATGAAGCCAAGGCGAATGCCTCTCTGGGGAGCCTTTTTGGCTCAGCAGACAACAAGGCCTGGCCTCAGCCCTGCATTTGAATGGGCTTTGAGTGGCCCTGGTAAACCAATCTCCCTAATTATCTATTGAAAGAACATTCTTTTTCCTTGCCTAGTCATTACCTTGATTTCAATTGCTGAAAAGTAACATGGAGGAACTAAAAAGAAAAGAGAAAGGATGGAGAGGATGTGGAAAAACATACATGCATGTAAGCACGCACGCGCACACTTAAGACACATATAGAAACACAAAAGACTGTGAGTCTTCCTGATTTCATTAAGGTTAATTGAGGGTCAAAGGGAGCAAAAAAAAGATAAAAATTCACTATATGGGTGCAGGTCAAGGCAATGAAGAGAAATTAAACATGAATATATGGCCTTTTAACTGCACTTTTAACAGCTGTCACAATAACTGCTGTTAGGGCAGGTTGCAGGTTTGCCCTCAAATAATTACTCCTTGTCAAATTACAATAGTAAGAATTTAATTCTGGCATTGATAAGGTGCTAGATTCCAAATTCAGAGCATTTCTATGATTGACGGATTGCCTCTACCTGGCTCTCAACATGGCGACGGCTGAGCCGGCAGCTAGAAGCTAACGGTGCTGACAGCACGAAGAGTGCAAACAATGGCAACAGTGCGGACAGAGCTAACAGTGTTTACCTGGGGGGGACGAGATGGTGGGCGTTACGCTTCTGCGACGGCGCCGTGGGCTGGGACGGTGTTATCAGCGGTAACCGCCGTATGAACACAGTGCAGAGCGGTAGCGATTAGTAAGGCACACACACCGGGACATACACGCACTAACATGCACATGCATGACCAGCCCGGCTACGTAAACAAAGCACAGGGAAGCTCGGATAATCACACAGAGGAAGAGTGACTTCCTTCTCTGCTTAGAATTTAGCACCTGGAAGCTCAAGATGCTTGCATTGTGACTTCTAGCTGAGAAGAGGAATGGTTAAAGAGGGAAATGCAAGAACATAATCTGTAACTGCACACTGTATGAGAATTAGCATCACCTATCTGTGTGAGTTTGTTTATAGGGGTGTTTGTGTGTGTGTGTGTGTGTGATACATGTGACTCATGGGTGATAAATGTACCTTGTAAGAAGCACACGACTGGCATGTTTGCTGATGAGAGTTGGGTTTCTGGTAGTTGTGCACCCCTGAAATGAGATAGTGAAAGTTAAAGGATCACCCTGAAGTGCAGATGCAAATGCTGAAACTTTTGGTGTCACATAATCATGCACTTTGTTCAGCCGTTTGTTTCAGTTCTCTGTACATTTAGTAAATGATGCTTTGTAATAATGAGCTGCCTATAATGTGCTTTCCTTTTTTAGCCTAATTACATCAGCTTATAAAATCCATCATGATCTGAAGTTGAAACCAAAACAAACCACTTGAAAAACGAAACCTTTCCTTGTACTTTGTGGAGATTAAGTTTCTCCTCTGTGCATCTGCATCAGGTACCATAGTTAAGGCTATCTACATGCTGTACCATTGGGTCAAGAGCATGGAGATACTCATTCAAGAGTTGGCTCTCCGAGCTCTAGGGCTGTTCTCAGAAAGCACTCAAGGCTTGCATGCAGTCACCATGTAGTGGAGGAGATAAGAGGGGACAGATGTACCCTTTGAAACTAAATATAGGTCACACCAAGCTGCATTTAGGTTGTGTCTCATGCCCATAATGTCTCTGTTTTGTTCCTATTATTCTTCTAGTGTTATGTGACTAACTTGGACTATATGTTGGTTGAAGTGTTTTAACATCTGCTCCTGAAAACAGAAAGATAAAGAGGTTCAATAACACAGGGTGGATTTGATCCTTTGGCACCACATAGACCTGGAATAGATAATGTGATATTTACACTGCAGAAATCTCCATCTTGGTTGTTTTAATCTGCTTTTAATCTTAACTCAGTGATGAGTTCCAAAATCATCAATTTGCTGATCAGAATTTTTAGAAGAGATAACATAAAGAAAATATAGCAATCTTTGAAATGTTGTGGAATGAAGTAACTAACATACTTTTTCAACACTTTAAAAGAGACTAAATGGCATTTAGTTGTTTTTAGTTTCTTTTGCAATTATCCATTTGTTAAGTGCTGCAGTGGTCTGCAATCTTCAGACATCCTCTCATAAAAAACTGCTGTCTTGCAGTCTTTGAACTTCTCTGAATGTCTGTCTATCTTAAGTTCTTTAATCTCCGCCAGTCTGTCTGCTACAACAGCAGCACCTCCAAATCTCCTCCCAGCTTTGGACTGGAGCCTCAACTGTCCACACTCTGTGATCTCAGAACACACACACACACACACACACACACACACACACACACACACACACACACACACACACACACACACACACACTCACACACACATATATCAAGTCCACTTCATAAGCTTTTGTGTCTTCGCGTAAAATGCTGTGTTCTTGTAATTTTTCTTTGTGATTGTTTGGCGTGACGAACATAAATGCATTTTTTGTTGTGACAGTCAGAGCAATGCTGCTCTCACATTCATATGAGCACAAATCTTTTATGAACGCCTACGGTCGTAGTTGATCCACAGTTACCTCTGACATCTGGCCAAGACCTCTGAACCCCACCAAAAAAAAAAGGCTTCCAGGCTTCACTAGCTGGTCGCAAAATAACGTATCATGATGTGGCAATGGTTCTCAGCAAATGTGACCATACTCACAGCCCCAGTTTGGTTTCTGTCAGGAGCAATAAGCACTGTCGGTTTCAGCTTTGACTCCTCTCAGCTATCTCTTATGGAGCCTCTAGGCTCTTGTCTTCTACCAACACCACGCGACACCACTCTGCAGATGTCAAACAGCTAATGCAGAGCAAACCACGCCTGCTAGTGCCACACTCAGGGCTTTGGTTCACATATTGACATTATTTACACATTTCTTTATATTTGAACATACAATGTTCACATGCAGACACACACATTATAACATGTAGGGTTCATGATCTCCTGTATTAGACCTCATTGGCTCTCTGCAACTTCAGAGGTGCTCCAATAAGCTCTCTGCTGACAGAGGTTCCTCAGTCACATCATTTATCTTCCAGACCAGGACCACTTCAAGGCCTGGGAGGTGCACAGCGCTGAGGTCAGTGGTGGGGGTGGGTCTGGGGACATAGAGACATCAGAGAGGCATGCAGCATTACTGTTATCATTAGCGTAATAGCCTATATAATGCAATCAAAGGTCACCAAAAGTCCAGTTTTTTCGGCAGCAAGATTTCATTTCTGAAAATAAAAACGCTTTTATAATTAATTACAACTCGTTTTGGTTAGGTTACGTGTTATGCTGAACTCGTTCTTTTCACCTTTCGAGTGTTTGAATGATGAATGAGCTAGGGTTACGAGCGAGTGAATGAGCAAGTGTTTGGTTCAGTTGGATCAAACAAACGGATCCAGTGAGTGTTTGGATCTTTCACCCAGGATTCAAACTCCTTCATTCCAGACTCCTAAAAAAGCTTCACGCTTTTCCAAAGCTGGCAATATTTCAAACTGATCCACTTGCAAAAATGCAACAGAAGTGTACAAATCTAGATTAAGATGAACTTTCATAAAGCAATAAATCAGTATCCGGTGGCTAAACACTTCCATGTACGTCACATTCCAGCAGCTGCTTGACAATAAATGCATTCCAGTATTCCCTTAAGGAACTATGTCTGTAAGTGTGCATCTCATCCTTTTTTCTGGTTGTTCATGTTTTCGAATTGTCTTGATTGATTCATTTAAAGAACTTGAACAACATGAAATCGGCTAATTCAGCTATGGCAGAGTGTGTCACATCAGTCAGTGATGTTTTTTACTCATCCTGTATAGCTGTGTGGACGGTTGAGTGCTCTGTGAATCGTTTCCAACCCCCTGTGTGTGTGTATGTGTGTGTGTGTGTGTTTGTGTGTGCATGTACTATGACTGTGTATGGATGGAGGTGGGGCTGTGGGGTGAGTGATGACACTGGCAGTGTAATCCCACCGACATCTGCTTCTAATCTGCAACATGAAAAAGACACTCTTGTGACCCCATACCTGCCCCCAACCATCCTCTACCCCCACCCCACTCCTTCTGCCCGACGTTGCGCTCTCTCATTTGAACTCAAATCAAACAGCGTATCAGGTTACCAAAGGTTTCTGCCCCAAATTGCAATCAAACATACAAAAGAAGGAGTATTTATTCATTTTCTGTTTTTTTCTCTCAGCCAGGAATTTTACTTCAATTCATGTTTTCCAGCATTTCTTTTTTTTTTATTATTTAAAGAGTAGCAGATAACTAGTGAAGATCAGGCCAATCTTTTAATTTCCAAGAATAGAAGTTGCTCATTGATGACCAAATGCAAGTAAACAAATTCAAAAGCGGTGACAGTTTCTGAAAACCATTTCCTGTTTGCGTCACTCCAGGTCCCAGATTGGGTTGACATTAGAAAGAAGGGAGTGGAGAGAGCACTTGGGGTTGCAGAGTGTGGGTGGATGGTGCAGCAGCATATGGGGACTTTCCAGTGGATAAAGATTGCCTCACTAGAGGAAAGTATTTATTCAGGAGTTATAGAGAGAGAAATAATACAGCAGCCAAAAGCCCGCCTGAGCGGATGAGCAAGAAGAGGATGTGGGTGATTGAAACATGGCTGCAATTTGTTTTAACTGGCTGTAGAAATAAGCATGGCAGAGCTCTTAGGGCTTGGTAGTTGTAAATCTGGAGCCTTGCAGGAGTATTGTCGGTTCATAACCTTTCTTTCTTTCTTGCTCTTTCTCCCTCCCTTACGCCTCCCAGGGGTACATTTAGCTGGGGAAATGGAGCTTTTCTTCCCTTTATTTGACTTCCTTGTCACTGGCAAACTCTCTTTCTCGTTCTCTCGTCTGACACACACACACACACACACACACACACACACACACACACACACACACTCGCCTTGACCCATGTTTGCAGGACCCCTAGCTGTTGGTGTGCAGACCAGTCGTGGGAGGACAAGGACACAACACAGAGATACATTAGAGTAAATCACTTCCCCCTTTCAGCCAACAATGGTTCTGGGAAGTCGTGTAATTCTTCCGTTATCTGCGTTCTCTCTGTCTTCTTATAAATGCAGATTTGAAATCATTGCGCTATGGTCCGTTTACATGTATACGCTCCACATTTTATACTGTGTGTCAGTTTGAAAAGCGGCTGTTTAATATTTTTTTTTTAACAGTTAGGAGACTTAACATAGAAATACATCTCAAATTAAAGGGGTATTTCCCCCAAATTACAATCAAACAAATAAAGCCAAACTATCCACATGGCAAGATATTTTTTATTTGCTCAGGTTTTGAGGGATAGATCCCCTTACATTTTTGTTTCCTCTCTAATACACGGAGGTGAATGGACTTTCATTTATTTTGCTTATAGCTTTGAAACGTGACATTTCAAAGATTCAACAGTAGTGTCTTTCCAGAATCACCCTCCCTGTTCCTCGGGATAATCCATGTAGACAGTTGTGACATTTTGGAGATAAATAGTTTTCCCAGCATCACGGATGTTGATTACTTCAGTAGGATGTAGTTCCAGTGAAAACTGTTGACGGGAGATGTTGGGGTTATCCAGAGTTACAAATACATTGTTCCTGTAAGGACAAGTTGATGTTGATTTTTTTTGTTATATTTTCAAAATGTTTAAAAACAAAATGTAAATACCACTTTTTCATTTTGTAGCTGATTTGCTCTTTAATGATCCTATTAAGAAAAAAAAAATATTTCTGTTTGCGTGTGAAGAAGACAGAGATAGATAGAGGCAACAACAAAAAGAAAAAAAAATAGTAGTTACGTATGTGAGCGGATCTCTCTGTTCACACCTCGGTTCAAGGCTGCTACCTCACCAGCCTCCTGGCCCGTTTAGTCACCCTCTCTCCCAAAGAACACACACGTGCACATCCACACACTTTCATTTTCTCCATCACCTCCAATATCCCCCTTCCTGATTTCTTCCTTCCTATAGGAGCTTTGACTGAACAGTGCTGCAGTAACATTTACACACGGGTCCGTCGGTTACACACTGCTGCATCCCAGAGAGCTGTGAGCTTCTCGCTCTCTGCTGTGGGTCAGTACTTAGGGTTTACACAGGGGGCAAAGGTGTTAATGCTACAAGCTTTAAAGAAGTACAAGATGTCTTCACTTCACTTCTAACAGGCACCCTGGGTAAAAGCTGGAACTAATCTGAGGTGTGTGTGTGTATGTGTGTGTGTGTGTGTGTGTGTGTGTGTGTGTGTGTGTGTGTGAGACGGGGAGAGAGAGAGAGAGAGAAAGAGAGAGAGAGACGACATGAAAAGTATTCAAAGCAGAGAAATGCATTTATAAGAAGGTGAAGTTCAGAGGTGCTCTTGCAGCTTGACAAAAGTAAATATGGCTGAAATTATTTCTGTAGTGTTGAGGTTTCTCACTCTGTTTACAAAAGAGCGGGGCTTCCACTTCCTTGCTTTCTCTGTGATTCTATTCTGTGCTGCTTTAGTACAAACACGGACAATTATTCTGCACCGTGAGCATGCAGGGACACTGAAATAGTGCGAGTTGCTGTCAATTAATGTTTCAAATGTAATTGTGTTTTTTACACACAATCAGACATTCATGGTGCTTTACTATTTGAATTTAACATACTTTGTTCTTTACCTTACTTTACTTTGATCTTAAATCTGCTCCGGTGATCTTTATATCTTTCATGCGTTGGGCCGCCTCATTTATTTTTATGCATGCGGAATAATCTTTTAAAAGCTAATTGATTGTGTTCATCGATGGTGAGAATATAAGGGTGCGTATGGAAATATATATTCAAACAAGTCACAGTTTCATCTTTGGTCTGAAAGGAAAAGGTAAATTATGCTTTTGACAGTAATATCAACCACCAAAATGAAGCCGGTTGCACATTTAGATCAGCAAAAGTTGAATTAGGTCATAGCACTGGGAATAAATGAAAACACATTTGCGAGCAAATCAATTTTTATAACCTTTGCGTGTTTATTAGATATTCTGAGTCAAATGCAATAAAGTGGCCAAAGCCAATATTGTATGGCACGAGGGGTGGTGGAACAATTCCAAATAGTAATGTCACCTCTACAGACCACGCACAAATATTATACATGGAAGGAGGTTTGGAATCGAAGTGCTTTGTTTACGAGTGAATATGTTTGATTAAACCCACACTACTGGAAATGACAAAATGTCTGTTTTTTTGCAGTGCTTTTTTTACATTTTGCAGGGATGAAAGCAGACATGCACAAGCACCCTGTACTCTATACATGCACATAAACAGTCTCTCTCACACACACACACACACACACACACACACACACACACACACACACACACACACACACACACACACACACACACACACACACACACACACACACACATCGTCCTCCCATCTACAGCCAAGGGAAGTAATGAAAACAAATGGCAGAGTTCTATTCCCGCTGGGACCTGAGGAGGAACTTAGTCATCAAGCTAATTTTATTCTTGTCTGGCCCAGAGACTCCATTTCCTCTGGGTGTTTTTACAAACGCCGGGCTGCACCAAGCCATCGGCCAGTGATGGATATGAGGGCCTGATGGCCGGATGGCAGATGCTGGCCCTGTAACTCAAGCTCCAAACACTCGCTGATGACCCCCCTTGCACCCCGTGCGTTCCTCAGTCAATGCAATGTTGCTACTTGGCTGCGCGTATGCAAACTTGTGCTTTCCAAACAAACTGTACTTTTATTTTCTACGCTGAAAGATATGTTTCGATACAGTTATTGATTAATGTTACATCAGCATTCAGTTATGAAAGATGAAAGTAAAAAAAAGTACCATACACATAATACAGAAAGACTTTTAGCAATGGTTTTTCTATGATTCCCTACAAAGGTTAATTTCTCAGCCCTCATTGTTGATTTCTATATCGTAACTTTTTCTGACAGATTTTCTATCTGCTATTGTAAATCTTAAAGTTTTCTATCGCTATTTTTTTGAAAAATAAAGATTATGAAGGGCAAAAAACAAACACCCAAACTATAATTCAGCAAGTACAGTAGAGACAGTAAAGTAGGTGCCAAACATCCTAAACAAATCACAGTAATAGTTAAATGTGTTGTGTCATTAGTTACATTAAGTTTGCTAACCATGTAGTTCGGTTATGAGCTCTTTCATATTACAAAATTGTAAATACGTCTTATTACCTCGTGCCTGTCCTTCCTTTGTATGTTACGAGCAAGAATCATGTTACAGGCAGCAGCAAGTTGTAGGTTAACGGCTTAAGCAGTGAGAGCTCTCGTTTCTGCTGCAGGCTACTGAGCAGAGATGTCAAAGGGCTGCTTAAGCCTCCAACAAATTAATTAACTACGTAATTTGTTACCGGTCAGTTTGTTCACAGGACTTTCCCATGTATCAGGGGAGCTGCTGCAGATAATAGTCATGTTTCCATTTTAAAATTATAAGACGAAACCAATCCAAAATGATTCAAATGTCTTTATGGCTGAAACTTTTTTGTCTGAAAATGTTTCGGCACACACTCGAAACATGCCACCGTGTAAAGTGATTGTTTATTAAAACAATGTTTATTTCCCCCCTCGTCCTCTTTAAAATGTAATGTTTAACAGCATATGCTACGATCTATTTCCATGAGATTCAGGCATAATTGATTGTTACACTTCATCTAAAAGGCTCTGCGGGACAGGGAGCCTATTCTTTTTAACTGTGTAGATTAATAATAAATGCTAAAAACTCTAATTTTGCCCAAAATTATGGCTCAAGAGGGAGGGTGCATGTCACAATGCTTCATTGAGTTAGCTGTATTAGATGGTTCAGTATTACATCTTCCCGCTCTTGCTCGCACCAAAGTCCCATTCTGCGACATTCGCACAGCTGGCAGCAGAGGACACTTGGGACAAAGCAGAAAGAAAGCCAAATGGCCTCCTGTTACAACTCCTCTGTTACCAGCTTGAAGCCTTCATTCCAATGCATGGATTATTCAGTGACTGTACCCTTTTAGTCTTGGCTGTGGGCCGCAAACAGCAAAAAGAACCTTATTGTTGTTGATTTGTTAGTATGCAACAACTTTCAGGAGAGAAGGGGAAACATTAAAAAGCAATTAATATACTGGAGTGCGAATGAAAAGAGGAGTCGCCTGAGCCTCCAGTGGGACTGGCGTTATCTGCAGCACGGCCTGAAAAATGCAGAAAACATGCAAAAGATGGCTTTTAGTGTGACTTCTGCTCATCCCCGCAGATGGATGACTGACGGGAGGGAGCAAGGGACAAACAAAGGCTGTTTACGATCAGCATAATCAATGTGACATCAGCACAGCGACATAATGCGCGGGGGATGGAGTGGAGCGGGGCTGGAGCACAAGATGCTCTTTTTAATAAAACTACGATGTGTTCCTTTTTTGCGAAAAACGCCTTCCTGATCTTTGCCTGAAAGAAGTTTTTCTCAGGTTTTTACCACCCGTAATAGAAGCCTTAACATCATGGCAGGATATCGGTGGCACCCACTTTAAAAGTAATCAAGTATGCGTTTAAATTTCAAGCTGACAGGTTCAGCACAGGTCTTCTGTGCTTTATTGTAAAGAAAGCGCAGCTCCCTCTGTTTCTCCACTTGAGTGTTACCCACAACTCATCATAAAACGCGGAACCCTGGCTTGAGATTAAAGGTATCTCACATTACTTGAATGGACCCAACATGAAACAGCAGATAAAGTAGAATTATGCTTTCTGTAAAAAGCATGCGATCATCTTCACATTTATTAGTGGTTTTTCTACATGTACGGTGGAGCTCTCATCTAGGCCTTTTTTGCTCTGTTCAAAAGGGACTAATGGGAAATTTACCAGCTTTCAACACATGGTCAACTGGTGGATGTTGTGGGGGAGTTTTCTGAACTACCTTGTGCTCAAAGTTCTCACCACTGTTCAAAGGTGTTTGTTTTTTTTGCAATACTTCAACTTGATGAGCAAGATATTTTCCATTTTTGTCATTAAAACAGACAGAAACACACACACATACAGGGGGGGGGTTTACGGAACAAGTTTTTGTTCGGTCCCTCTCACTGCCTCACTATTCATTTGGTCCAAGGCTAAGATGAGGAGGCCTTCCCTTCTAGTGGGAACCACTCAAACCTTGTATACTTTTGCCATTACAATAGATGAAGAGGAAATCAATTTGAACAGTGTTTCTCTCTGGAGTGGTCATGGATTATTTGAGAACAACCAAGCTCAAGGTGCTCAGCGAAATGCAGGCCTGAAAAAAAGACACATTGTGAGAAACGTAGAATGGCTGACCTTGGTCTGAACACCATGGTAACAGGGCAGAAATAGCTGATAGTGATATTTTTAATCAAGTCTGGGAACTAAACACATCAAAAACTGATTATTATGGAAATTAATAACTGAATGAGGAAAAAAAAATGAATGGAAAAGCCCCCGTGAAGGTTTATCATTGTGTCGCAAAGTACAGGTTTTATAAGCATAAATTCTTCTACCAATCTAAATCTCGACAATTTAGTAGTGCCAGTACACTAAACACTGGCACAAGCTACCCAATATACACCAGTGCTTGAATCATAACAACCACATTTTTTTCCTCCTTTATCAACATGATGTGACATGTGTTGGGCCTTTGCACCAAAGCCCAGGTGTCATGGTAGCTACATGATGGCTTTTTCCTGCTACAAAACCCGTTCATCATCCAAGGGGCCTGTTGGGTTTTATCTCTGCCTGGCTTACTTTGAAGCACTTGATCCTCGGTCATGTCTGCCATTTGGGGCTCATTGTGTCATGGAAGAGGTCACAGAGAGGGCAGTATCGCTGGCTGCTCTTCCTCCTCGATTGCGTTCATCTTAATCTGCCTATATGCTCCATATTCCTTGCGATAACAGATAGACGGAGAGATAAAGAAATAGAAAGATAGATAGCTGGAGAGAGAAAAAGAGGGAAGTGAGTGTGGGGGCAGGGGGGCAGACAGACAGACAGTGCCAGGAAGAGCTGAATCAATTAAGGCACATCAAATCA
The DNA here is from genome assembly GCF_910591455.1 of Pholis gunnellus. Classification (NCBI taxonomy): domain Eukaryota; kingdom Metazoa; phylum Chordata; class Actinopteri; order Perciformes; family Pholidae; genus Pholis; species Pholis gunnellus. Next base: position 12,873,436 of record NC_136545.1, read on the forward strand.
AGAATTCATGCACGCTGAAAGTGACAAATATTGGCTGAGGCGGTCAAAGCTGTCAGGGCCTTGACATAGCTTACCCCCCATCATCATCATCAAGATTGTCATCATCTCTGTCTCTCGCTTTCCTATTCTCTCTTGCCGGTATTGTGTGTGTTCCTTTCCTAATAAAGGGAACACACACACATCCACAGATATAAGAGCACAGTTCTGCACGAGCCAATAACTGAGACCTGAACCTGGCCTTTACCTGTGTCTTTAGGGCCTGATTCAATTTAATCCGAACTGGTGCAGCCACATTTGAGAGCTGAACCTGACCCAAGACTTGAAGCTATTGTTTTTACGCTATCATTCTACCATTGACTATTAGCAGGTCAAGCTAATGGCTACACCTTTAATATACATACTTATGATCTAAACTATCCAGCAGCTGCTCCACCAAAAGCCCTCTTCACCCCTTGTTGAAATCCTTAGCACTGAATCAAAAAAGCATGTAAAAGGAAAATTCTGTGTAAAAAGGAAGGATATAATAAATCAGTTCAGGCCCTCAGATCCAGACAAACTGCTGAACTCAAAGTATCACCCATTACAACATTTGTGGGAGTTATCAACCCCTTTCTGCCCCCAATCTCCCCTTACTCCTCCAGGTCACCCTGGTGTCATCAGCTGGCGTGAGCATATGTCTCACACCTCCGTCTGTCTGTCTTTCGGGTTTGTCTGCGTCTCTCTTCCTTGTCTGCTCGCCAACCCCCAACACTCGTGTCACTGTCCTTGTCACTTCTGTCGGCCATGGCCCACATCGTGTAGCGACCACTTGATATGTTTGTACGGGGATTTCGGGATGAATGTTACCATGTTTTGAGAGAGGAACATCTGGCGGGGGGAAAAGGTTACAGTATAGGGATACCACCAGAGCCCTGTGCAGATTTCCTTCCATCAGATAAATCAAGCCAGCAAGTCACTGCGAAACGGGAGGGGAGGGATGAGAGGGTGAGAGGGAGGGAAGGAACGTTAACTCAATCCTGTCTGAGAGGAATGGAGTGCTTTGTAAAGGATGGGCCTCTGTAAAATGGCCATCTCTCTTTTGGTGTGCTAGTCTCTTTCTCCCTACTCTATTTCTTTAAAGTATGTTCATCCAAATTACAAAAAAAACATCTCAAAATGTTACATTACTTTTTTGAAGGGAAGTCCACATGCATTTGAATGATAACTCTCATTCTTCATCCGCCTGGAGTGTTTTTTTTTTCTTTCTTTTAATTGGTACTTATATCAACTTTACAATCACCTGAATACAGATTGATATTACAATTTACATATGTAACTATTTCACTATTCCGAAATATTTTATATTGATAACAAATGTCGCTCCTCAGCCCCACTGTAGGCTGATGACAAGCATGTCCAAGTACTCCTTTTTTGACCACTGACAACAAGCACTGGCCATCATAATATCCCTCCATCCATCTCCAACCCTCCCTCCTACCATCCCTTCTTTCCCGTCATGTCAAGGGAACAGAGGAGCGAGGCAGGGATGAGTAAAGCACATGTCAGGAGACGTAAGGGCTTCTGTGGTGGCCGACGAGATGAAGCTGTCAGAGGAAATGCTGTCAGCGCCGACACCCAAGTATCAAGGGCATCTCTGTGTCTTCTCCTCCTCTGCGCCTGTCCTCTGTTGCCTTGCTTAATTACACTGCATGTACGCTACTACCGCTATTGTCAGGGGCTTGACGTGGCTGCACTGTTGGCATGCATGAAGCCAAGTTTTGACACAGTGCCCTGGAGACTGCACTGTGTTGTTTTGATGCGCTGTTGAAGGCTTGTGTGCTGAGGCACGTGACCCGGGATCAAAAAAGGGGTCACGTGTGCCGTTTGTGATTTGAAAATAGTTAAAAATTGCCATTTTATGGGAGTTAATGTGCATTTATTTAAGTCAGTTTGTTTGTCAAATTATGTGTACTTCCCAGCATGCTTGAGCACACAGTTGTCACACATAAGATATACCTCATTGGTGTTTCTCCTAAATCAATATATTCCACTTGAGTGTCAAAATAGAGGAGTCAGGTTGTGCTCAGGTTTCCGGGCCATGTGATGCACTGATTGCACAGCTCATGCAAAATGCCTGTCCAGTATATGTGTATGCATGCATGCACTGTATTTTTTAAATGTGTGTGTGCCTGGTGTACAACCAGCACAAGTGGTGCATGAGGGCTGGCAGTGGGCGCATACTTCACACCCCAGATGGACCAGGAAGTAGTTGACAGCTCTCAGTGCCCTGGCCTGCCGCTAATTTCTCCACTTCCTTCCTGCTAGCCTAGCTTAGCATCAATCACCTCTCTCCACTTGCAGCGCTAGTGCAAACCAATTTCCTTAATGCTGATTGCACTGTAAACCAACTCTCCTCACCCGCTCTGGCTCTTGTTCCGTTTTAGTCGTTCATTCTTTCTGTCTTCCCTTCCACAGCTTCCTCTTGACTTGACAAAGCAATGATTCAACTCCTAAAAGCTGCTTAGCTGGAATAGACGACTGAAAACGTCTGCCATAGATTCTGCTTCTGCTTCTTTTAAGATTTGCACCCATTGCTGCAGTGCGTGTCGATATCTTGTAATGTTCAGCTATAAACTTAATCTTTTTTTTAAATTTAGAAATACTTTTCAGTTTACCTCCTCCTACTTGACAAGAGTGTGTATCATACACAATCTCTAAATCAGATCCAGAAGATTGGCATTGGCATTGCATGACTTCGAAATCTATCTGTGTTGAATGCAGAGTGCTCAGTGAACGGGTGAGAGGTTTGCTTCCCGCTGAGGCATGAGAAATTCCCTAAATGTTTCTCGGGTTTTGAAGCCATCATCAACTCAAGAGGAGGCTAGCTATTTCTCACCTTCGCTCAATCTGTACGCCCAGCCCTCATGTGAGGTCGGGAACTGTGCCAGAGGCCCAGTGCATGTGTGTTTACATGTGCCTGTGTGTGCTCGTGCTTCCTTTTAACTCCAAGGCGAAGGAAGTGAGCTCCCCACTCTGAGACGGACAGGATTCTTCCCACTAAAGCAACATAAGTAATGACAAGTAAAAAACAGACCATATTTGAAAAGTCCCTTAATTCTTTTCAAATTATGGTATTGGCATCATGTAGGCCGCAAATTTTGTCAGTGCTGCAACTAAACAAAAGTGTATCTCACCGTGAGAATATTACGGCCTGAACACAGCAGCTATCAGTCCTCACCTCATCAATGTCATTCAAGACAATTATGGGATCTATAGCGCCAGAATTCTCTGCCACCACACCCGTTCACATAGCACGGGCCCTCTGACCGACTGAGGGAGAATTAACTCCACATCAGTGTATAAAACATTGTAAATGTGCCTTCATGTTCTTTTTGCTTGAAACAAAGGATAATTTAAATGCATGCCATGTCAGCTGTCATGTAAAAGGGGATTACTGGCTGTCTTGCCTTAAGGTAAATTTGTGTTCAACAAATTGTTGACAAATTTGGACAAATTTGACATTCCAATGCAAACCTGCTTGAAGTGTAACTAAAAATACAAAAGCTATTATTTAGCTAGCTATACCGTTTTCCAAAGAAAGTTAAACAACATCTAACAAAAAAAACCATATAAATAAAAAATCTAAACAAATAAAATTAAAAAAAGATAATGAAAGCAATAATATTGCATGTAAAATCTGTTAACCCATGAGTATAAGATGACATATTGACGGATGTTGCTCAGAATGAAAATCTACCAAATGAAGGTTAGAAAATACAAAAAAATGCACCATGCTCCTCTGACTTTATATGCTCTGGTTTGTCTGCTTTTGCTTCCTCTCTCTGAGTGTGTGTGAAACTTTTGCAATCCAGTGGCAGATCTTTCCCAGTGGAGAGATTGATGAAGTGCAGTGGCCTCGGGGCCAAGGGAGAAATAGTCCCCTGCTGGGACTTCTCTCTGGCCCACTGAGCACAACACAGCCACACAGGATACATCACTCAATCTGCTGCTGGCACACACACTCACAGAGAGGCACTGCGCTGGACAACATAAGGGCTGGACGGCTAGGAAGAAACCGTAGCTGCGTTTACTCTTGTTCTAATGGCTGGTACAGAGCGGTTCATGTTTCAGCCTTGCTCCAGGGCCCACCACTGACATGCTGCTACATTATGTTAGCCTGTGTTTTATTTGGCTCTGTTTGGCATAGTGGAGTGGGATAGGAAGTGAGGGGGGCTACAATTGAGGGCCACTCCAACAACAACAGTAGAAGGCTGATGCCTGGTGTGCCTTGCTGCACACAAACTCCTGTGTTACGTGCAGTACGAGCCACAGAAGGAGCAATTTTGTCACTATGTTTGTGTGTTTTAAGTGTGTGATGGGATGTGCAGTGTAAATGTCGACAGGTTCAGCTTCCAAAATGATCTGGGGTGTATAGTCTCCATTGTATAATGTGTCTGTGCATGAAATGTATAAGTGTTTAGGGGAGGGGGGCACAAATGCTGCACAATGTTGTGTGGCATGCGCGTCACACCAGGCTGATGGATGGCTCAGATTGCCGTGACCAAGATGCCCCGGCTCCCTATGCACAGCCAGTATGAGCAGTGCTTACGCAGCCACTGCCACTGACTCGTCTGGGACCGCCTGGACTGGCGACATAGTCTGAGAGATTCCCGGAGAAAGCCCCTGGTGCATACACATGCTTGCATGCTGACACACAAGCATGAAAAGTGGGGGTTGGGTTGCCCTGACAAATTACCCACATCCCCAACACTCCGGTGTCTCAGCATGGGGGAAACTCGATGGCCTGGTAGGATAAGTATAAGGTCACGGAATTGAGTGGAGAGGGCACCAAAAACCCTTGCTTTCTCTACCTAAGGCAAAAAGGAGGAGGAGGAGTTATTGGGGCCAGGAGGCATACATTTATTTCGAGACGTTTTATCCAATCTATCACCACAACCTGTGCTCGTTGGCATGAGGGGGCACAGAGACTCAGCACTGTGAGAGGTGTATATGTTTATGTGTGTGTGGGCATGCATGTGTGGAGCAGCGAAGGCAGGCGTTCCAGACTGCAGGGAGAGGATTAGGAGTCTGGAATGCAAGACACTCCTTGACCCCAGTGCGACCTTTGAGGCTAAATCCCTTGCCCATATCTGTCCCTCATGGGTCATGATCCAATTGGTAGCCCCTTCAGAATGCTGACCTCTTATGCACCTCGTCACTCAGTCTGCTTGAAACATCTCCATTCACTGACAGTGGGGCCTAATCCAGCCTGCTAGGATAACAACTGGAGGAGTCTAGTTGTAGGCCAGTTCCTCACCGCACGAGAATAACATTTCAAAGCTGAAATTCAGAGACATTTCCGTTAATGCAAGCCTACTTAAGGAAATGAAAAAAATATATCACTCTTGTTCTGCCTTTCAAGTGTCCATGTACACCTGAAACATAAATGAAGTGTTTCCCCTTTTTCCCATTTTTGAGGCCTGTATGCCTTTCCATTTGCGAGCGTGTCGACCAAGAATGACGTTAATGGAGGTGGAGAGGAACGAACACATCAGAACGGCGGGTGAGTGGCAGTGACACTGAGCAGCAGCAAAGAGCTGGGTGGCAGGCAATCAGAGAGGCTCCCTTTCTCTTTCACTTCAGTCCCACATGACACGGCTGACTAGATAGATGAGAGACAGATGGGTGCCCCGCTCGCTACTGAGGCCCCCTGAATAAAATATCATACTTCTGATTCATTCATATTTCATCCGCAGAGAGAAAAGCATTATTGTTTTTAGATGCCATTGAGATTGCATCTGTTGTTGATCCAGATTCATTCATTGAATTGTCTGTTTACACTCTATGGTACATTATTTAATCAATGATCATTGATTTAATAATAGACTGGAACACTGAAGTTATTGAATTACAGTCACTCAATTATTTCTTTTGAAACAAAGATGACAATAAATAAATGGTATGCAAGTGCAGAAATGACAAAAACTCACTTATTTTATTATACAAGAGCATTATAATATGCAACAAAGTGCAATGGTTATCTGTAATGTTGTTTTGGTCAAACTTGTTTGATATATCGGGAAAAACACAATCAATGTCTTGCCAAGAGGAAGATGAGAAAATCTATGCCACTCTGTTCACTTAATATGATGGTACAGCTACTGGTGTGGCTGTGTGTCTTGGCTCAGGTACAGTGACTTCCTGGAGTCTTGTTGTAGCGAAGACTCTAGTAAATCATTGTACCTGGTCAGGAAATGGTCCCATTCATACCTCAGTAAAACCCCGAATTGTTTTCGTACAGAGCTAGGCTAGTTATTTTCCCCTGTCTCCAGTCTTAATGCTAAGCTAAGCTAACCGGCTGTTGGCTGTGGCTTCATATTTAGCGCACAGAACAGCGAGTGGTATCAATCTTCTAATCTAGAAAGTGAAAAGGCTTATTGTCAAAAAGGTCAAACTATTGCTTTAACGGCGTTCAACTGCCGTATCTCATTTACCACATTTGTTTTACCTATTTTTCTGTCGCTGTCTCTCTGCTTTGTGGCAGGATGCTGCGAATAGACTCATGATTGCAAGGGAAATGTTAGCAGTTTTCATATGTCCCCTGTTTTTCCACTGGTGAACAAAGACCAAAGATTTTGTGGAGCCAAAAGAAATACTTCTACTATCCACAAAACATAATGCTCACATCATGGTCACCTGCCGATGGTTGTGATGTTTCCACATTAGTTAATTCAGAAAAAGTCTAGAATCCACTGCTCATGTTAGGGTTATCTGGAGTTAAATGGACATACAATTGAATTAGAATGGGTGTAAAAGGAGATGAAAATAGAGATTTATGGTAAGGGAGAGTGACATGGTCGATGGTTACCTGTTATGGAGCTGTGGAAGTAAGACAAAGGAATCTAAGAGGTGGTAGAAGCTCGTAAATAACTTTGGTTGAAGTTATGAATCCTATGTGTAAATTAATAATTCTGTTATGGAAGAACAATCAGCACAGGAATTAGATTTGCTCTGTTGCATTGTGTTGTCTTGACTTTATAGCTGTGTGAATCCGAACCTGTTTGTGCAAATGAACACACATGATTGCGTCGTCTCCAGTTTAAGGCTGCGTCTCTGTGCATCTGTCTCACAGGAGCAAAGAAGCAGCTGTGAGGAGCCTGGAAGGTCCCCCAACTCTGCCCCTCACCTGTGTCACGTCTGCCTGCCAGTGCCATCAAGGTGCGTCAATCTTCCACTGTGGCATCTCTTTACCTGTGGCACTATGCTGCACCTTTCCGGCTCGCACGCCTCTACCCTCCCCCATCCCTCCCACCTTGTGTTGCTCAAGGCATCTGTCACTCACCTGTCATTTCTTTCATCAACTCCTGCCTTCCTCCTACCTTCTTGTGCCGGCCCCGGCGAAGGCGGGAAAGGAACCATTGGAGCGAAAAAGGTGACCACTTTGCCCCAGTTCCGGGTTTAGCAGCTGTAAAGGATGACACATCAGGGAGGTGTTGACTGACAGTGGCATCGCACTAAACCAGGTTTCTCTAGGAATTCACAAGAGTTTGGAGAATTTACCAGTTAAATATTTGACACACTTATGACATCTTCCATCTTTAACAGAAATCCGTAGGTTTTTATCGCATTATTGTATCTAGTGTGACAGAATGCTAGAGATTAAGTAGTAAGGTCTACACTGATGTTCCTTATGTTGTCCTGTATTTAAGTTATAGTTACTTTAGTATAACTCCTCCACCAGTTATACCAAGACATTTACCAATACATTTATTGTACTCGACAAGAGCGAAAAAAGGGGTTAAAGATGATGGTAATGACGTAGTCTGTGAGATGTGGGTTTCAAAAGCTTCAGAAAAGCTAGATCCTTTGTTAAGATTGAAATAATAATAATAATAATAATAATAATACAAATATTGTGAGGACCTCCTTTTCAACAAAAGTAAAACAAATTATTTTGCACATTTTCCTCATTTAAAAATGTTAGCTCTGATTAAAGAGGAATAAATCAGCTAAAATGTTCTCTCACAGTAAATAATCTCTGTGTCTCATGGAAACAGAACCCCGTTGGAAATGATGATGTGTCATTCATCACCCCACCTGTTTCCAGTCATGTCTCTTGCACATAATCGTTTCACAGTGAGAAAACATATTTCGGTCTTGTTTTCCTGAGCATAAAGGAGGATATCATATTCAGTATCTTCCCATAATTTCAGGATACCAAGCAACACACACAGGTACTTACACACACATTCATTTCTTTGTGGTAGCAGTAAACACACACCGTAGGTTTCGGCCTGGGGCTCTACTCCGAGGAAAATGATAAAAGCAATGCTACTCCTCAAGGGTTAAAATGTCAGCACCTACAAATTTGTCTTCTCTACGCCTACCACACAAGTGAATTCTAATATATTGACAACCTTGTTGAAATTCCATTCTTGCAAGAATGAAGAAGTATGGAAAGACCCCACAGGTGAATCCATGATGGATTAGCTTTACTGAAGACTAACATGTCTTGAGGCAAAAAGAAGGAGGGGATAGCTACTTCCTCACATACGTTTGTTTTTCCTTTTGGAAAAAGTGTCTCTGACCCTCTCAGCACGGCAAGTCTCCCATGAGCCGGGGAGAAGCTATTCCAGCTATCAGTGGCTAGACCTATCGTGAGTACTGTCTGAAATATTGCGCAAATAACGATCAAAGCGGCTCCCTGCTCTGGCTGGACCCAGACAGTAAATCCAGACTGGTGAGGGCCAGACAGTGATTTTGTTTCACATTTCCTCCCAAGACCCATGGCACATGCAAGGAAGAAGAGCATAAAACAGATAAAAAGAGCCCTTGGCTGTGGCCCAAACTCTGGCCATATCAGTTAGGCTTTGCTGCCACGTGGCATATGGTACAAGACAAACTGTCAGCCTTTTCCCCTCCTGTCTGTGCTTGCTTGGAGATGACAGGAGCAAGAGCATGTTTGTGTCCCGGCAGCAGGCATCAGGCAGGCTTAGCAGTGATTTGGGGGGAAAAGGGGTGAAAGGCAGAGCATCTTGCTGTGGCGAGCGGTGATGCGTCTGCATGGCTGGGCGTGGGGGGCCACACAGTAGCTGCGGGGGACAGCGCAGTGGCTGCGATTGTGAGGAAACTGCAAATTGATCAAATTGTAGAGGCAAGACTTTAGGCCTATTATCTGGGTCATGTCAATGTCTCTCTGGTCTCTAGTTGGTCACAGGGGCAAGTAGAGTGTGTGTATGTTTGTGTGTAAGGAATCTAAGCTTTAAGGAGCCAGAATAACAATTTTGTACGTTTGTCTAGTCAAACCTTCATGCACATGTTGTTTGCACCATGCCTATGCAGCAAATAGATCTAACAAACACAATCTCTATTAGCAGCAGTGTGAGACTTCCCAACACTTTGTTGCGAAGGTGAATCTGAGGTCAAGTCCTGCAGATCACCCACCTTAAGAAATTACAGATTCGTATTTATCTAACTCTGAAGATTGTCAAATTATTTACGAAGTTTTCATTGCTGGATACAGAATCTAGAAGTGGGTGAGTAAAATTGAAGCAGCCTTTTCCATATATGCAATCTGACATCCACGAGTCACATTGTTCCCCTATCAGCAGTGATCACGGAGCCAGCCCTCTATCAGAGTTGACTGCAGCTGAGCATATCGTGGCTAATAGCCTAGCATGGTGCGTGATCTCCGTCTTGTCTTGTTGCTGAGGGTGCTGTCCTGTGCAGTGCGGGGACACATGAATGAGGGAGGGCGGCGTTGTCACTTGTCACCACGCTTCTGTCATAGTCCACGGAGTTTCGATGGCTCCCTCCGGTCCCTTGTCACTCCGCCTGGCTGGAAACAGCTGGTTACCAGAGCCAGTGCCACGCTAGTTAACATGGAAGGGTGAATGGTACATGCTGGTATCTAGTCCAGTACTGGGAGCAGCTTGGGCATTACACCAGTTTCTTTTATATATCTTTTTCACGTCATCATTATTTGTAATGTATTTGTGTATCTTTTCGGCTGTATGTTCACACCAGCTAATGCCAAACAGGTTTGATGAAAGTAGCTCCGGGCTCCAGCGACCACACAGCCTTATTCCTTGTAAATCAGCAGTGCTGATATTAGCTGTTGAAGGCTAAATGGCCATTATGGATCCTCAACACTCTGACACGTTGTGACCTGCCTCCTCTGGTGAGGTATGCGGTGCTGTGTGTGGGAAACACATACACACATATACATGCAAAGTCGCTCACCGCTCTGTGTGTGGGCCGTGTTTGCCACCACTTACTGACAGGTCAGACTCCCATGGTGTGATCAAACAGCAGCCACAACTCTCTAGAGTTCCCACAACACTCCGCCTGGTGGAGAGTGGACAATAAAAACAAGAGTGGTGGGCTTTCATCACAGGCTTTACCAAAGCCTGGCCTATTCTTGCTCACTCGTTTGGCCTAACTTTGTAAAGGTCAACTCAAAAATGTAAACTAACTGTAGCTGTGTGCTGGGATTCGCTCCAAACAGCATATACAGTAGATACTGAACCTGGTTTAGGACACTCAAAATAGCATTATTAGTCTATTCACAGGAAAATTGTGCACACGTTAAGTACTGTAGGTCAAAGTTAAACTTGGGTAATCAAAGTTTGTTGTTGGTTTTTTTCAAATGTGGGGAAAATGTGAGGAGTACAACATGCAAAAAAAAGTCCCTTGGTTGGGGGTCGAGTTGCGGTTGTTGCTTTTTGTGTGCTATGCACCTTAACCATTAGGTTACCAAGGTGTAATAATTTGAATGCTAACAATAGCTTTCCACATTAAGTAGACTGACCTAGAAGTCTGTTTGTAACTTCTAAGTTAAGGTTCTATGAAACCTTTAATCAGCGTTTCTGCTGCAGTCTCTCTGATACAAACCTTCTTTGGAACCAGGCTCTTGGATCATGACGACAGTACTTTGTTGTCTTCAGGGGACAGATTTATTCCGACTTGTGCAAACAGTGGTGATTATAAAACTTCAGGCTAAACAGGCTGACAGCCAGTCAGCCAAGAGGTATTGTAGTAAGGAGGGGGCCCTATCTGTAGCGCTATCAGTCCCAGCCCCTGTCCTCCACTAATGGAATTGTCCTCCACCCCAGGCTGTGTATTACCATAGATCTGTGGGATAGTTTCACTCCAGCAGGAGAGTCCAGTGATTTAATAAAGGGTCCCTTTCTGACTCACTTACAACATCAAGACCGGCAAGTTCAGACATATAGCAAATAAATAAACAGAGACTTCCTTAGGATGTGCAACTCAATCGGTCTGTGTGTGTGTGTCTGTCTATGACCAGGCTGATTATTCAAATGAGCTGTACCGTTTAGTCTACTACAGAAAAACCCCAGAAATGACAAGTAGTTCATGGTGTATGAGTGTCGTCAGTCCTCAACCTGCACTGAATGATTTCTGTCATTCAAAGCAAAAGGCCTGTTCAGACACTACATACGATTTAATGATGAATTTCAAATTATGTTTTAGTTTGAGTTGTTTTAAAGCATGGTAGATTTTGAATTTAGTTTGTATTACACTGAATAGGAAATATCTAAAAAAAACTATATTTTCAGTTTTACCAACATCTTCATATCTTGTATGCATTATCTGCCATGTATCTGGCCCTGCAGCCTCTATAAATACATCCCTGGTGTATAGAAACACTTTTCTAAGTCTTTTTCTGACTTTGCGTGTTCAGCTGGCTGACTGCCAAGGGTGAGTGACAAATAACAAAACAATAGGCTACAGACAATGACATAATGCAATTTAATCCTTTCCACTTGGAATCGATTGTTACACCTTAGAGTGCAACATTTTAAGATTATGTTGCTTTATCCAGGAGTTTAATATATTGTTTTTGAGGAAGCAGCACATTTTTGCTCATTCTCTCATTGACTCCAACCAAGCAGTAACCACAATCTGGCTGTCAGCAGAATTTGGACTGCATTTGGAACACTTTATTTCATCAGTGGTGTGAAGGATATGGATTGTCTAGGATTTTAGAATCAATTACTTTCTTCTGTCTACATTGCCTTAAGACTTTATTCACATTGCCCAGCAGTCTAGTGAGAATGAATCTACTAATCTATCCCCATGTCCCCAATCTAATCCCCATGTTGTTCGAAAATTCCACTCCCTTCAATATATAAGCATGGTATCATATTGAGTTACAGTGGCTCCTCACTAAACGCTAATTCTGGCCATATAACCGGAGATTATACAGTGGCATTCCAGTGTAGTGTCTGTGTGGGCTGGGCTGGCGGGCAGCCGATGGGCCTCTGGCTCCATGTTACGAGCTCCTGGACCACGATGCCATTACCTCCACACACACCTAATGAAGTTATAGCAGGGCTGGGGCTATAGGGCAACGACTCCCTGTAGATTGCTGGGTCTGGCCCACACACACAGAAACACAAGCACACATATGTATTCACACAATTACACGCATAAACACACACACACACACACACACACACACGTTCAGTGGATAGTTATGTTGCGTGCAGCCACAAACTACCGCATGGTGGATGGGGAAAGCGCCACTAATTCCCCCAACAGCCCCTCCTCTCCTTCCATCCCTCCTTCCCTTCTTCCCTAAATTGGAGAGATGGGGTAGATTGATGTCTTATCTGCTAGCTAGTGGGTGGCTAGGTATAGTCTCACTGTCTCTGTGTCGTGGTAAACACACACTAAGTCCCCTTGACCACCCTGGAGCACTCGTTGGCTAACTCTTAAAAAGCCCAGGCAACGCAATTATCTTTTATGACCTGCCAGAAAACACTGGCTGTGGGGAGACTATGGAGGCCCACATTCAGGAGGGACACAAGTTGTCACCTGGGTCCCTCTGTCCTGCTGGATCAGGACCAACACATTTAAAGTGAGTCTTAAACAACAAGCACCTTTGACACCAGTGTGTTTCTCTATATCATCTTTTTTTTTATCTTTCTGCCTTCCCCTTTACAGCATTTATGTTTGATTCATATTTTGTTGACTGTTTCATGCACCTAATCTTGAAGCAATAGCAGAGATTGTGCACACTGGCAGTGGACACCCTAGTGGATTAAAGAGAGAAGATATTTTCTGGAGGGGGTGATACACATGCTGTTTTACCTGTTTATTTTGTGGTTTTTCTGGTTGTGTAGAGGCATGTAATTGTAGTGGGCAGCAATATGTAGATGAAGAAGCTGAAGTAGGTACCACAACGCCATATTAGTTTCTCTTAGGCTTTTATGTCTGTATTAGATAGCTGGCTATGGGGAGATTATTACAAAAAAAACATCTTTATTTATCAATTAAAAGGTTTTGTCAAATATTTTTCATACAATTTTATATGCAAAAATGTGTGTGGGGAAAAAAATCAAATATTCAGCCAGTTCACTTGCACCTTTTAGGAAGTAATTGCAGTAAATACATTTTGATTCTCTTTTCATTTCTAATTTTTACTGTGTTCAAGATATAACGTTTTGTCTTCTGGTGTTCATGATTATTTTTAGTGAAACAGGAATTGTCTGACTCAGGAATAATTATTTATGTCTACATCTTTTCTTAGACATTAGCCACTTTACAGAAATGGCTGCTACAGTACATAAAGCTAAATGATGGATGGTGACAGCCAGTCCCTCTGATCTGCTGTATGTTCTTTTATTGCCCTGTGTAGAGACTATTGTCTCTTCTGTAAGGGCGTACTGAGGGTCAGCACTGTAAATCAGTACACTGTGGTTGGTCATTATATACGGCCTTTACCTCCCCTAACTGGTGTACAGAGGCAGGAGCAGGAGGGAACTTACAAGAATGTCAGCTATCAATTCCTGAAGCTCTCCTTCCTGCTCATCTCATTAAAGGGCAGATAGATGGACCTGCTGGCTCCAGCACGTCAATCAGAAAAGAACAATCAGGAGACTGCAGAGACTACAGGAAGTTGGGTTGGTTGGACAATCCATTCAAGGTGCAAGATAAGATGTGATGGCGGTGACTTTTTTGATCATGTTTATTTTTTTTTCTTTAATAATAATAATAATATATTTATTTTGTATAGCGCCTTAAAACGTACTCAAAGGCACTTTACATGGTAAAAACAGAAACAATAAAAGCAATAACAATATAAACAAGGCATAGAGACGACATTGTTTTTGCTGCTTTGACTGTCGAAGCACTTTGTGAACTCTGTTTTTAAAGGTGCTATATAAATAAAATTATTGTTATTATTATTATTATTATTATTATTATAACAGTAAGAAACAAAACAAAAACATACATAACTAACGTCACAGTTTGAAAGCAGATTTGAATAGATGGGTTTTAAGTGCAGTTTTGAAGGTGGCGAGTGACGGTAGAATGTCTGAGGTGCTGGGGAAGAGAGTTCCAGAGGGAGGGGGCAGCAATGGAGAGGGCCCTGCCCCCAGGTCCGATGCTTGGACAGAGTAAGGGGGGTAAGGAGGTTGGCGTCGGTGGATCTGAGGTTGCGTGTGTGAGTCTGTCGGTGCAGGAGGTCCAAAATGTATGAAGGGGGCTAGGTTGTGAAGGGCTTTGTATGTAGTCATGCAATCTAACCTGCTTACACTGGCCACCATCAATTTTCTCTCTCCCACCCCACCGCACTATTTCCTCCTCTTCCCTCCCATATGGTTCATATGTTCATTATGCTACCTCTTAGTGCTTTGACCTCAGTAATTCGTTGTAGGACTGAACGCCGGGCTCTCCTGACAATTAACAGCGGGCTTGATAGGTCAGGACAACCTCAAGCTGAGGCTGCACGGAGATTCTGAATGACCCTGAATCATAGATGAATTGCTCTCTACGTTGAGAGAGTGAGAGTGACAGAGTGAGATATATATATATATCATCATTAATTTCTGGACTAAGGATGTTATTACAATTTTGCCTCATAATTGTTTGTAATGTTTTGAAAGAGGAAACACAATCTAAACATCCTACTCAGTGCTATGTTCAGAGTTTATTGAATGTATGTTTTCCAATTCACTACTTTAATAATAATGATAATAATAATAATAATGAAAATAATAATATTACAAAATACTCCTGAAGGAAGCCCCCCCAAATTTGTAACCATGCACTGTATTTACTATTAATATATTTAACTGTTTGTGTTGCTATGTGACAATGCAGCTCTCAAACCCTCAAATGCTTCACTCTTATTGTAGACTATTGTGTTTATCATGGTCATGATCAGCGAATGTTCCTCTGACCTTTTGTTGCTGTCCACTGGCAACAATCTTTCCAGATAATATCCCTGATATCAGGAAAGCTGGGGCCTTCACTGAAGGACCCTTATTGTAGTGATGTGTGCATATGGAGGCCGTACGACCGCAGGGGAAGAGCCTGGTGCCTGTGTTAGTGTATCTTATAGGACAGGCGGTGTCACACCAGGGCCTTAACAGGCCTGCTGATCGTCCCTGTAGAGAATAAGGATAAGGGGAAGGTCTGACTCCAACGTGTCCCCAGGCCCTAAATACAATTGGGGAGCCTGCCTGCAGAAGCTGGTGTGCCTGTTTACCATCTTACCAGGGGTCCCCGCAGTCGGCGGCAGCGCCTCGTCTGCACGAACTACAAATGTCTTGTGACTACGAGCAAACACGCTGTGAAGACAAGAATATGGAAGCTGACAGAAATAAACGCGGGTTGGGGGAGAGGCGAGAGGCAGAAAGGGAAAGGGAGATGCAGGGAGCGACGGGGGTCCTGAAGTGCTGAAGAGATTGTGCTGGCATGGTGGCCAGAGGCCTTTCAGCTGAGTGGGCACCACTACCTCTCCATTCTCCCTCTGAGGAGCCGCTGTGCTGGTGCTCACATGCTGGGAAGTGTGTTTGACACGCACATACACAGAGTCAGACGCCGCTGTGGCCTCGCCGCCTGCATTCACTCGCCGCCGTGTTTATCTCTGGCTGTGTGTGTGTGCGGTGTCTGTGCACTTTAAATCACAGGCACGCATTCAGTTGTGAGTTTGCTTGTGTGTATATTCATTGTTTATTGTGTTACCTCAGATCAGTCCTCAGATCTCGGGAACACAGCATCACTTAACTGATGAGATTTCTTACAGTGCCAGAGGGCAACTGTGCATGATACTTGACAGACATGATATATGTGTGTGTTGGTATAGATATAGACTGTATGTTGGAAGAAACTAAATACAGTAGCGCAGAGAAAGAAAACATAACAAACAAACACAGCCACAGTTTGTTTAAAAAAACATCTTTTAGCATGCTTGATTATTCAGGACTCTTTTTGTCAAATTATTTCAAACTTTAAAAATGGATTGCTGGATAAATGTATAAAGTTAAGATTGTGTAAGAGGAGATCAGCCTTAATTTGCGGCATTGTAAGATGTTTTCAATTATGGGTGGAAATGGAAGTGCTTCAAGCCAAAGACATGTCAACACATCCTGGATTAACTAGTTTCTTTTCCCCACTGGGGAATCCATTCCAGTAGCATGGCTCATTCTAGAGGTATTAAGAAGTTCGGTTTGCAGTTCAAAGTCTCTTTTTTTTCTCTCTTTTGTTTTCTTTACTCTTGTGCTTTAATTCATTCCTCATCCCTCCTTAATCGCTATTTTCTATCTCAATGTCTATTCATTCTATCTCCAAAAAAAAAAACCTTCGTCAAACCTTTAAAAAGTAAAACTATGTTTAAAAAAAAGCCTCTTACAAAGAAAACAAGAGAAAAGAGGGAAGTGTGAGCCAAGTATTAAGTGAGGAAGGGCAGTGTCTTTTAGGTGAAAGAGGAGATAGTGATATAGATGGTAATATACTGTAGATGGTGATGCAGGCAGTGATGCAAGTTCAAGACCTCTCTTGTTGTTCTCACTTGATACTAATATTCAACTCTCTATACCACACACTCTCCTCATCTTCCTACTTCTCACCCTCAGTTTGGGGGGAAAGCGGAGCAAGGCAGAGGTTTGGGGGTTAGGGAGAGCGTAGCGTCGCCGTGGCGCCGCCGATGCAGTAAAGCGATTCTGATTTGTGCCCACAGCCATCAGTGTCACTCTGCTCTGCTTGTCAGTCTGTAGGAGCATCAAAGCGCACTGTGCGGGACTGCTGTCACTAACAGTAATAGATATCATTTCAAAATCATCGGTCCTGCCCATTGTGTCTGGCTCAAGTCAGTGGCTGGGGCCCACCTTGGCCATGGTTGGATGGGTCCACTCTGCGTGCGGCACACAGGGGCCCCGGCGCCGGGCTTAACTGTTGGGTCACGGTCTGATATGTAGACCTTCATGGATGGTTAACCCAGTAAATGTGTTGATATGGCCAGAGAGCTGGATGGTTGAGAATATGGTCAGGCATAAGTACTGTCATGTGAGGCAGGTTTACGTGTGTTGGAAAGATTTAAGATTTTCTTTTGCAGAAATGCACTGATATGGTCCGTGTCTGGTTTGGTCGCTCTTTCAACAAAGCCATCACATTGAGGTGTCATTGACACACACACACACACACACACACACACACACACACACACACACACACACACACACACACACACACACACACACACACACATTCGGTCACATCGTCCTCTTACACCAATCAGAGCCTCTGTACGGCCTCTAATGGCCATTAACTACCCAGCCGGTGGTGCAAAGAATCTGACATCACAAATGTCACTCTGCATTAGATGAAGACTCCTTCCAAGATAGCTAGCCTATCTGGCACTCTGTGTGTGTGTGTGTGTGTGTGTGTGTGTGTGTGTGTGTGTGTGTGTCAGCATTTTTTAACATGCTTGTGCTTGTGTCTGAATGTATGTGGCATTGAGGATATATGTGTGAAAGCAGCCAATACTTTTGAGACCCTTTACATTTTGTACCGAGGCCTGTGTGTGTGTGTGTGTGTGTTCACGTGTGTTTATTTGTATATATATCATTATACATGTTTGAATGTTCACTCTCAACTAATCTTCCTCATTCACTGAATTGTTCCGTCATGCACAGCCATACAGTGCAAGTAACTGTCATCATTTTATGTTCCATACACAGATCTAACCCTTTGACAAGCCCGTTGTGGCAGCTTTGGCCTTGATGGACCACTGTTTATAAAAGTAAAGTGTCAACAACATCAGCATCATCTATGCCATTTGCTCAATGCATTTACAATGGCTACTATAGACTACGACAAGAACAAGGGCAAACAAACAGCACATGACACCGTCTGCTTACAGAATTGCCAAGCTACAATATACCGCAAGCAAATGATAAGGTCAGTCAATGTATCGGCTAACCTAAGAGCTAGTGGAGCATTTATATTTTAATAAACATCGTAGGATGCAATGCATATTCTGTGCTCGTTCACACATATACACCAACCCGGTTCCATAGAAGTCCTATTCATATACTACTAAATTGTTTTGCCATACAAATTTTGAAGGAAACATACTTGCTGCCTGAAATATTGACAAAGAGTTTAGGAAGTACTATGTTTTAGAGTTCATATCAGCAGATCCAATGAGATGCAAATACATGGTGGACCGACCTACTAAATGTGTGCTGAGGGAACTGTTTCCTGGTTAGATTGCCATCATAATCTGTGCCACATTGTTTTAATAGATAAACACATAACATGTGATGTGTATTATACGTTGGACTACAATATGCAATTGTATTTGTTAATTAATCTCCATCTTTTGCAAGGACTGCTATTCTCAGTGTTTTCCTAATTCATAAACTACAGGTTTTACAGCTTATCTTCATTTGGACTTCAATGATTATTTCAGTATATTTAGTACCATTCACAACTATCAAATCAGGAGCAATCATCAGCTTTGGTCCGTATGCACTTCCAACGCCCAATTAAGAATTTACTAATAGAGATCCCATAATCTGAAATGCAATGCCAAGGGATTTTGTAAACTAATCCCCATGGTTTCAAAAATAAATATCTTAATAAATTCCTCATTGTCAACTCGCAATAATACCTTTCTTTTTAAAGAAAATATTATAGATTCTGGTTTGCACACAGATTGGCCAATTCATGTTTATTGTAGTTATTTTGCTCCTATAATATGATGTTCTTATAATAATAAAATTGGATACATTTTATCCTCAATTTGTAGTTCTGGAAATAAAATAAACAAAGACATCTTATTCGAGCGGAGAAACATTAACTCATGCTTAGTGTTTTGAAAAAGCTAACCTACAGTAATGAAGTGTATTTGTTGTTTTGTATAGCTGCACCTGCTCACTGCAGGCTAAAGAGCACTAATGCTGAGATTGATTACATATTGAAAGTTTTAAAAGATAAATACTTAATCGTAAACTCTACACATAGATTAGTATTATGGAGCTGAGATTCTTTTTGGATTACTTGGATCCAAGTTACTGTAAGGTCTTTGGCGTTACATGAGGATTAAGCGTGTCTTTGCTGGTCACCGGAGAGAGAGAGAGATGTGTAAATGAGGTCAGGTGAAGGAGAGAGGGAAACGTAAAGAGAGCGAGACAGACAGAGAAATGAATGGATGGATGAGAGAGAACAAAGATCAACAGTAAGTTGACAGAAAGTGCTTATGACGCACTGCCACTTTGCCTCAGCTCCCCCCGTCCCTCCCCCCTACCCCTCCCCTCTTACATGCTCTCGTCAGCTAATTATCCAGAATTAGAATCTTCTTTCACACCAGTGGTGTCAGGGTGCCTTAGCTTGATCTGTCAAGGCCCCTCATGACTGGGTGCTAAACTCACGACAGTTGATGAGTGCGAAGCCCGCCACAGCTAATTGTAAGTGAAAAGCTGGACAGGACTGACAGTGAGGGGGGGAAAAAAAGAAAGGGAGCGAGTGCTCTTTGTCTGAGGACAGATGAAGGAGGGAGGGTTTGTTTGTGTTTTGCAGGTGGGAAGAGGGTGGCATTGTGAGCTTGTGCCCATGTTTGATGACCGGATGGGGGAAGAGGGAGGGACAGGGGGGGGCTAAAGGGTCCTGCGGCACTGAAATATCTGCTCAGCAAGGAGAAAGGAAAATGGAAGGAGGGCTAGAGAGAGGGAATAAGAGAGGGGAGGAAGCCAAGTGTGAAAAAACAGGTAGGTGTGATGGAGGACAACAAATCCTTTCTTTCAGGGCATGTCGGCCAAGATCTTACTCATCAGTCCCATGGCCTGTGACCACCATCAGCATGACAACACAGGGGGCAGTGTGTGTATATGTGTGCATATGTGTGTCTATATATTTCTGTGCAAGCTGTTTTTGTGACTTGTGTTATAGTACATAGGTGTCACATGCTACAGTATGCTTTTTAGCCTTGTGTGTGCTCTCCGTGCAAAAGCAAGGACATGATTTGCATTGAAGCGTGTGTGTCAGAGCCTGTATGAATCAATAAAACAATTTCTAAATTACATATTAAATAACAATGCATTAGAAAATTGTCACAGACAAAAAAATAGTTTGTCACATTATGCTTTTTTCTGTTAGTGTGCATTTCTCTGCATGCGCGGGTGTGACAGCATGTGAGTGCATTCTACGTCTCTGTATGCCAGTTGGACTGCTTTGAATGTCTGTTAATGCAATCGTAGGTTAAATGCTTACTTGCCAGGCCAAATTAAGTGTGTCACCAGCACAGAAAGGGCGTGATGTGGCATGATGGGAGGTTGTCACCTGTCTCTTCAGGGCATCTGGGTTTGCAAGGATGGCAGAGTCCACTCTCATCACACAGTCAGTCGATGAACAAATGGCCTCATTAACATTTTGAAGATACACATATACACCCTCAAACACATCATTTGTTTTGTGGAATAATATGTGTAACATTACATATGATTATACAATAAATTATATATATTTGAATATATAGACAATACACATTTTCTCCTGTTACTCATGTAAAAAATGACATTTAAACTGTTTATTTAGCTAAAATGTGTTTATTAGCAGTTACATTGTTTTCTGTTTTAAAATATCATTCATTTAAAAAAAAAAAGTGGATTTAAATATTAGAAATGTTCTTTGTTCAAGCAATAGACTGTTTATAAGAAGTGGATGTATTCACCATGACGTCAACCATTGGTTTGTGGTTTACAGTTTTGAAGCCTTTTTTTGCTGTCGCCATCTTGTTGGCCGTCGCCATCTTGTTTTTTGCAACCAGTGTCACTAGAGGGTGGAGCTATGTACAACCAAACTCTGAGCAAGACATTAATTAACTTTCCTAAACTGAAAACACACTGTGAAACGGGTAAAAGCTGTGAGACAGGAACACGGACAACTCCCAGACCGAACAACGTCGTGGTAGGACTTAATAACAAGGTAGAGATCTGCCCTAAAGCACACCCTGCTTTGTCCTCTATTTTACTCCCATGATTTACTAAGTGAACATCATGCTGTATTGAAGAAGACTTGGAACTAGCCACTGAGATCATAAACTCATGTTTACATTTAAAAAAGGGTCTTTTTCTCATCGTCTTTTATATAATCAGACTTCTTTTTACAACCAGAGGAGTTACCCCCTGCTGGCCATTAGAAGGAATTCAAGCTTAAAGCACTACCATATTGGTATACAAGCTGGATTTGCACCTAAATGATCAGAGGTGAGGGCAGGTATTTTAAATACTTAAAATTGAATTCTTTCTATTTCTTAAAAAAATATTTAGTTCTCATTCTGCGTACAGTATTTAAAGACGCCTCGCCCCATTTTTTGCAATATTACGGGATGAAATAAAGTTATTTCTTGAATTTTCTGGAATCTTCTTTTTTTTTTTCTTACTTCTGTTATTTGAAAATCTGTCTCTTCTCCATCCGCAGAGGAATTGTGTTGTCCATGATAATTCATTATTGTTTTGATGATTATAATCGTTATTATATAAATCCAGAGGAGCTGTTGACCTTCCATTTATGTGTTTGCCCGAAAGCTAAACAGCCAGCCACCAGGATTCAGCAGTCAGCCAGCAGCGTCCACTCCAATAGTACTTTCGCCCACTTGAAGGCTGGAAACAGCTTTTCTCCAGCTAGTGTAGATTTGTGTGGATTAGGCTTCAGCTCTACAGCCGAGGACTTGGAGAGATTCTGTGCAGAATAGGCCAGGAAGCTGTTTGGAATTGGATGTTGTTCCTCCCCTCTCATCATTACCCTCAAACCCTCACAAAGGGCCCAAATCTCCCAGTGCCTTTGAACCTGTGTTTCAAAATGAAAGACATGTCCAATGGAGGGGCTTTTCTTATTATTTTTTTTACTGAAAGGAGGAGAGAGAGAGGGAGGAATAAAGGGGAAAAAAGCAGCTTTAGAGCCTAATTTTCCCTCCTGTTCTACCTCCTCCGTTTTCTTCCGGCCTTGAGCCACTTGTTGGAGGAAAAGGCAAATTTCTGGAAAAATTCCTAGAATTTTTTCCCCCAATCAACCAGCGCCCTCATCCGCTATTTGTTGGCAAAGAAGGAGAGAGCAAAAGAGCGAGGGACAAAAAAAAAAAAGCAAGGGGACACATTGTTAAAGTAGAGTACGAGAAAGAGGGGACTCTGGAGACAGCTGTTGGAGAGGTTAGTTAGAGATTTCCAGCCATTAACTTCAGTCCTAGCCAGCTCGCCCACTTGAAGCAAACAAGGGCCTGGGCAAGCCAGAGCCCCAATATGAAAAGGGACGGGACCCAGCTTGATCTTGTGGGGAAATTGTTTACAAGTGGGACCCTCGATTTTACAATAGAGCAGAGCGCAAGAACGAGGAACAGCAAGAGAAATGGGGAGAAAGGACGAAGGAACGAAGGAAATCGTTTATTGAAAGAGTGAAACAAATCTGCCAAAGCACGGAGTGAGAGTGATTAAGGATGGACCAATGAGGGCCTGACGGGTGCTGTCGATGGGGGGGGGGGGTCAGCGGTTGTGACACAATAAGTGAAGGACCTCTGGGGTGGAGGCGGGGGCGGGGGGGCTCTTTCTCTTTTCAAAGGCAGGATAAACAAGGAAATGAGTCTGTAATCATTTCCAGAAATTGCCTTCCTCTTTGCCTCTCCTCTCCCAGGCTGTCTACCCGCCTCCGTTCATTAGCAGGCCATGGCCTGATTAAAGACTCTCATTGTTCTAAAGAGAGACACAGAGAGGATCTTCAATCCACTGCTGTCAACGTGAGTGATACATCAGGTATGGTTTGTGTTTTTACCACTATTATCCTGGTCCCGCTGCTATACTCTTATTTCATGTGACAAGTGTGTTCATTCCTTAAGCATGTGTGATCCAACCAATCAGATAGAGCAGGTCACTGTAACATAGTTAATGAGAACTTCCATCACCACATAATAGTTTTAGGATACAATTTCTATAAAAAGCAAAAACACAATGTCAACACCATGTGTAATTGTTTGCTTGGACTAAATGGCGACACCTTGATATAGAGATACTGACCTCATCTGAATGCAGAACATTTGTTCAGTTTAAGCATGACCTGACAGGCCACCATGGAAACACTGAGCTCATCAGACAGAAGTCTGTAATCCATTGATGAGCCATCTTCTCCTTCCTGTCTCTTGCCAGTAGCACAAATTAATGCTCTGCAGCTATTCGGGCACATAAGGCACTTTTCCTGATACGAAGAAGGATTCCAGCGTCAACTGCAAATCTTACTGAGTAAACTAAATAAGCTTTTTGCTCAGTCAAATGTCCCAGTGGATAATCTCTGAACTTGTCTGGCCATTGTATGATGCATAGGTACATATGCACGGTGAAAGAGTCATTTTAAGCACATGAATGCACACACAATAGTAATAATTGTGTGTGTGTGTGTGTGTGTGTGTGTTTTGTCCACTGAGAAGTTGTTGTAGTCCCGTCATTATGGGAAACAGACTTGCAGAGCACTCTTATTCTTCCTGTGTAATTCTGTGGTAATGGACGGGGTGCTGATCAATGTTCTCAGAAAATAAGTAATTTGTTGAAATAGGACATGAGGAAATACAGTAGCTTTCATGTGGTGGTCAAGGGGATTACATTCTCCTTCATATGACTTCTACATCAGTCATCTTTTGTGTATATCTATTCATCTCACAAATAGGATTATATATTTTGTATGTAAAATAGTATTCTCTGGTGTCTGCTTTTAGCTTATAAAAACTGTCTTCTGTTTTTGCTTCCTTGTAGTTCATCAGGATTGCTGGCCACTCCTTTTCACCTTAATTCTTTCAAGCCATAAATCAGCACCCATTTCCTGCCACAAATGTACAGTATTCTCCTTTGTTGGCATTCACAAGAGTTACACAGACGGAGAGAGAGAGAGAGAGTGCAAGATGCCATTCAAAGGGCAAGAGAACAAAGTAGAAATAAATAATAAATCAAAGCAATGGTGAAAAATGTCCCCAAAGAAAAACAGAAAGAAAAGCGGAAGAATTAACATGACTTAAAAGCAAAAGGGCGGTCTGGAAGGACAGCAGTCGTTGAGTTGTGGTAGGTTAGGAGGCCTTTCTCTGCCGGGGAGGAAGTGTTTGGGTTTTATTGGTTTCATATGACACGACAGAACCTTTTTAAGATGTTGTAGACGCGCTGGTAAAAAAGCAGTCTGCCCACCCCTGCATTAAGTGCCCCTGTGATCTCGGCCATATTTATAGGCACTGTCTTGTGTCACATGGCTTCCATTTCTTCACTTGTTGGGACCCCCTGTGGCTTCTTTTACAAGCACAGGTATGAAGAGGTCACGAGCACCCTTGTCAGCGGCTTGGCCTCGATGTTTTTCCACGATATGATATGTTGGTTTTAAAGTAGCAGTTTTTAATCAAAGGATAGAGTTTCAGTGTATTTTCCAACCTCCACATTAGTCAACAATTTACTGAAGTTTATACAACTACCAAATCTGTAATGTGGTAGCCGCTAACTAGATGTGTCTCTGAGGAAAACCTTGTTTGTTTCAAGCTTAGATTCCTCCAGAAAAATCTTGCAGGACATCAATTGTTTTGTATAGAAAGCCTAATTTCAAATTTTCAAAAGAGGAAATGGCAACCTCTTCTTCGGATGTTGTACCAAACCAAGAAATTATTTCACTCATATCAAAGAGGCTGTGCATGCTGACTCTGCGCCGTTCGAATGAGGAAATCCTAATCAAATTCCTGTAAAGCAATATAACAAAGAAAGTTGAAGTTGAGTTGTGTTCAGCAGTTCAGGTAGGCTTTGGTTGACCTACAGGATGGCAGAGTTAGCTTTGCCAAGAAAAAAGGAATCAGAACAGAGCAACAGACTATGTAGACTTTGCTGTGCCTAATGCAGACCTGCTGGCAGTCAAACTATAGTGAGGGGGGATGAGTTCACAAGGCAAAGTCCACAGTCCACAGTCCACCCACAGCGCAGATGTTGCCAGTGTATCAAAGTCATAAAAGTTTGCATCTTACAGTCATTTATAACTTTCATTTTCATATCAATGATCATCAATCCTGCTCATGATACCATTGAATGGACAACAGCCACACCCTTAAATGTCTCTTTGATTGTTGTCAAGTTGGCATCATTACACCAACAATGTCACCCAGCAATGCAGAACTTATAATTATTAGCGATGGCGACGCTGGTATTGTTTTTACCTTGTGAGTCTGTGTGTGTGTGTCATCATGGTAGAATGTGGTCCTCCGTGGAGACACCTACTGTAGCAGGAACTGCCACAGAAGTGGTTTTGAACACTTTGCCAGGTGATAATATATAATTAGAATTGTAGACAGATTAGTGTCACAACCGTGCATGATGCAGTCACCAAACTTTACAGGTGTGCAGGTGAGATAAAAATAAAGGTCAGCCTCGAAGATGGGGGTTGTTTGAGCAAGGGCTCCTTATGTAGTGGGGTAGGAAGGTTCTTTTGGCCCTCCAACTTCACACACCTGGCCAGATTTGGCCAGCTGGTGTAATCCCATCGTACGATTGGTATTCCTTGTTTTTGTGTATGTTACTATGTGTGTTATATATGTAGTTTAATGGAATAATAAAATGGACTTAAACTTCACTACCAATGACATTTTGGTAGCAATTCCAAATGCTTTTTCATCCTCTGTGGACCACGAACTTCCACAGCAAATTAAGTGGATGTCCTGCCAATATACATACATTCTAATGTGCTAGTGTGCTAGATTAGAGGTCAGGAAGTCAGCAAAATCATGCATCAGGAATCATCATTAAAGAGACCTGTCTGGTAATTGTTGAACGATACCAAGCTCTCGATCAGACTGCTGGATCTAGTGTATAACCAAACCAATCCAGGCCTGGTGTCAAGAAAAGGACAGCAGAAAGTTAGACAGTGCCTCCTCCTCCTTCTCTCTATCTCTCTCCCTTCATCTCTCTCACACTATTTAGGCATCTCTCCATCTTGGCCATGTGGTGCAGTGTGTTGGTTTTAGTGGGCACTAAAAACACACTGTTAAACACAGTTTTAAAAGTTCCTAAAAGCATTTTTCCTCTGTGGGGCTGGCACTTTAATCTACTCTCAGGTTTCACATGCAGCACAGGCACACCTGGGGAGAGGAATGAAATAAGCCGCGTTAGAAAACTCCCACACATCGCAGACTCCTTGTAAAAATGAAGTAGAAGGCTAATCAGATTTATAGTTTTAATCATAGAGGGAGGTGTCTTTTTGTCTTGGTGCAGATCACTTTATGACTTCTGCACTATCCTGGCTCGAGTCTTTTGTAGCTTGAATCTGAGAGGCAGAGATTGAATCCTCCTGCCTATTCAATTCTCAGACTGAGCTGCCATTTGATAGGTTTCTAAGTCAAATCATCAAATCAGATTCTAAGCAAGGTTGTCTCTTTGACTTTGGCAATATTGAGCGGCTTGCAGACACTTCCTACACTGACGTTCTGGAAAAGAAAAGGGGGTACAATAAGGTCAAATCCAAACGTGACAAGGCTCACAGAGAGGGGGCTCCTTCCTCCTTCTCCCATCTCGTAAAAATGATTTTTATTTGCACCTTTTCTACTTTTACAGTCCTCTCTGTGTTTGCTGGCAGGCATTTAGAAGCAGGAGGAAGGAGTAAAATAAGTTCTGTCTTTCTGTCTTCAGGGGATAGGACACAGTGGTTCCAAGAGGAAGAGGTTGTGAGTGAGTTCAAGGGAGTTCAGAATTTTCATAAGGCCAAGGGTCAGGTTCAGAAGGAGTATAGGTGAACTGTTTGGAGTTTTAAGGACTTTTTATTTAGTGTTTAGTGTTATTTAGTGAGTTGCAGTCATTTTTAATGAAGGGGTCTCGCCAAAGAATGAAGGGGGACAGGGAACAGAACAACAGAAAAGAAACTACGTTGTGGTAATGGACAGACAATGTTGAGAAACATAATAGAATGAAGGTAAAACAGATTGTGTACTGGTCTACTTTATAACAGATTCTTCAGCCACAGTAGCATCTCCGTTAGGCTACTGCACAGTGGTACTACTGCTAACATTCTCACTGTGACAATGCTAACATGCTAATATGTACCAGAGACTCTCTTTTTAGCAGGTTAGGTTCATTGCGATTCACAGTGTGGTTGCTGAGATATTTCATTCTGGACCAAGGTGGTGGCCTGCGTGACTAAAGGATAGATTGATACTGCCATAGACCCCAGGCCAATAGCATGGCTGAAAGTGCTTAAAAAAAAACTAAGCACAATGTCAAAAAGGCCAAAATCACTGAACATTTTACTATTGCTCAGACAAATCTCCAGATAGGCTTGAATGGATTATAGGTATACCTTGCTTGTCAAGTAAAAGTCGCAGAGTGGTGTTATTCCAACAAAGGTTCTTATTTTCTGTTTTTTGAATTGTAATCAGGACCAATCCAATCAAAGCCACAAGCCATACCACTTCTTTCATTTTGTTTTTTTGCGGGGAGTTTATTGTCTCAGATTTTGGACAGGTTGATCCCTTTCGTCAAGAGTGGCTACATCTGTGTGATGAATCGCATCTCATAACAGCTAAGCCTTTACGATTGGATCTGGGAATCAAAAACTATGGGCTCTTAACAACAGCTGTGCATAATGTACTGCACAGTAAGTACAAGTCCTACATGTACATTTATGTATGATGAAAAAAAAAGTGGATTAGTGCACAAAGGGGACTGAGAATGATCATTTCTTTATCCTGTATGACACAGACTATAGCTGAAGAAGTTGTTGATTTCTAAGCAAATCATGACATAAATGTGCATTACACTACATTTCATTAGTTCAAATGCATTTATATTTTGTAATTTTTTGTTTATTAAGTTTCAATGCAAGTCCAGCCACGGAGCAACAATAGACTGTTGGTGAATTCTCCTTCCTTTTCTGAGGAAATGCTGCAATATTGTTGTCACAATTGTATACCCTACATTTTAAAATTCAAAATCTGTTTTATTTTGTTTTGACTGAACCCGTTGGTAAGCAGCAATCACAGAAACATGTCAAATATGAACCTCTCACCTCTCTTAGGAAGTGTTGAGTGATGGTAGTATTGCTGTGGGTGGGTATATCAGGAGGTTCCCCCCCCTTGTCAGTGATCACTGTAGATGGGATTAGATTAGGCTAGATCAGATTAGGGTTTATTTGGGAATAAACATTCAATATGACTCTGAAACTAATCCTTGCACAAGAGCCACTGGCCCTGTAATCTATTGGCGGGCAGAGTAGAGGAGAAGCCATATTCAACTGAAGTTTGTATTGCATAGGAATACAGATTCCACCCTACAGTATGTGTCCTGTCTTTACATCATACAGATAGTATGTCACATGAGTTGTGTTATCTCAAATGTTAGTAGGGGAACATGGATTAATGGCATGGCATTAATTGGCCGCAAGTGTAAAGAGTCATGGTATTGGCTGACTTTGGATGTGCTGTTATTACTTGTCCCGTTTTTGGGCAGTGGATTGGGAGCAATTGTCCTTAGCATGGCTAGCTTCCACTTTTAAATGCTCTAGTTTCACTCTCCTTGACTCACCAAAGTGGTCCGATATCAGAGTACTATGCTCCAGTGTTTCTGGTACATTGGGTCCAGGTGAACATGCATTGCTGTTCCATTATTTTCACAAATCTACAGATCCTGTTAGATGTTGAGGCCTGTGTGAAATATATGGTTATACACTGTAACCACAGTTCTGTGAGTACATTTGGAGCCCTCTGACCTTGTCACAATGCCAGTTCCAGAGTCACTAACTTATTGGAGGGTTGGTTAGGGCACAACAGCCATTTACCAGCCTGAATGGGTTGATGGGTCCGTTCTGATTGGCCCATTACATGCAAATTTCAGTGCACTCCTCAGGCATGGCAAGAAGTCAAATCTTTAAAGCCTGCAAGGAGGCTCCACCTGTGCTCATGAAATAGGGGTTTCAATAAATGTCTTTCATTTTTTATAGTGTAACTTCACACAATCATCGCACGATTATCAAAGTACGGATGAAAACATATTCTGCTGGCACAGTAAATTACTTCTTCAGCTTCAGCACGAATACATTTTAAAATGCAATTTTAAAAAACTAACTGAATTGATCATATCTGTATACTCTCTCTGTGCATGGCCTCAGAGCATACACACAAGCTTCTTATGCCTGCTTTTCACTTCTGTGGCTGTGCGCCTATGTGTTGTGTGCGGGCACTTCTCATGCACAGCAGGCATTTGTAGTACTGCTGCGGATTGTGTGTAGCATGTCATTTATTTTTGATTTGGAACAACGGTTTTCAAGTCCTTTGTCAGGTGGTCTTTGGTTTATTTGACGGGTGTGATTCAATAGCTCCATATAAGTTTATAAGAAAAATAATTATGGAAGACTTGGATGAAGAGGAGGAGCTCCTGTGCCTAGAATTAATAAGGTGGCTGTTGTTGTAATGAGGTACTTTTCTGGAAAACCCACATTGTGTGTTTAGCATGAAAAACAGTGAGTTGTCAATAGTGTATCGAATAATAGGAAGGTAAGGAAGTAATGACACTAAGTAATGCACAAGTTACTATTCCTTTCCTTTACCACACTACAGTATGTTTCTCTAAATCTATAGGCAACAGATAGAAAAACAAAATCCAAGTCTTGACCTGAGGAAAAAGGAACATTTTTATTTCACAATATGACATCATCCTGGCAGCAGCAGTTCTTGTCCTGTATTGTCCTCAACTCCTCATACATTTCCATCGATTTGTCATTACTTGCGCAGGAAGACAAAGCAAAAATGAAAAAGATTGACAAGTCAATTTGAAAATGTGATGTAATTTATGGTCTTTCATGGTGACATTTTATAAGCTAGCCAGTGTCCGGGCCTGGCTCAAATGAAAAAGTGGTGGTCCAAAAGCTGTTGCAGCCCGTTTCGTTGGCCTTTGTTGCTTACACACTCTGAAATGAAATGTGTAACTTGCTGAATTAAAGTGGACTGGCTGACTCACATTTTGAGGCTGCTGTCACATGCATACACCACACACACACACACCTACACACACACACACACACCTCCACACACACACGCACACACACTGTGAATCAATTCCTGTCTCCGCTATCAATCCATATCTCGATCGTTGGGCCTCCTGATGTGAATAAACTGGGCTATAGGCCTAACAGCAACCCAATACTTTATATATTTCACCGATGTCAAAGTGTCAGAATGAAGTGCTGCTTGCTTGCACTTGGCAAATTTCTCATCTCCCTTCTGGTGTGTAGTAGCTCAAGTTTCATTCGCCTGTCAATGTACAAATGTGTGAGGATAAAAAGTTTTGTGACCTGTCAGATATGATGCTATTTTAAACAATTCAGTAATCACGTATTTTCCACAAAACAAAATCTCATCGACTTCCCGGAAAGACAACTGAAACCATTTGTTCCCTGCAAATCACCTTTTGTTTGACTTTTTAGAAAACCTTTTCAGTGACAGCAATGCAGCAATGCGCTCAATCAGTGGGAAACTGAGCACCAGGGGTCTCGTTCAACATGCAACAGTAAAGGGGTAAGACTCAGGTAACCAGCAAGTGTAATTACGAGTACGCCTGATCCCTGTGAAAGCTCTTCCCGGCCACTTTCTCCCCTGCACAGAAGGCTTTGGCACGAGTGGTGGAGAGGGTCACTGTTTAATAATGAACAGGTCGAGCCAGCTGTAACGGATACATACACCTGCTTTATACATCAGTCAATTACCTAATTAGAACTCTCCCTCAGGGGAAAGCTAATACCTTGTCCTGGAGCAGGAGGACAACCCCTTCCATGTGAACAGAGGCGCTCGCAAGACAAACAGATACCTGTGTGTGTGTGTGCGTGTGTGTGTGTGTGTGTGCGTGTGTGTGTATGCGTGTGCATGTGCATTCGCATGAAAGTGTGAGGAACAATAGGAAGGGGGTCCAGTATTTCTTTGCACAGATCAGATACCCAAGGACACTCATGGGAAATTGTGCTCTATGCGACTGTGATCCAATATCAATCCTTCCTCTGTCCACCTTCTCACACACGCGGCCCTCAGCCCCTCGCTATTCATCCTTCCATGAGAAAGCGATCTACGTTAACTCATATGACAGGTCTTTCATGCTCCTTTCCAGAGGGCACAGATTAAATGGTTGGTCAACAGTTTTCGTAAGGGCTGTTTCCTCAGAAGAAAGTAGCTTCACAGCTAGATGTGTGACATATCTGAGTTACTGAGGCATTGTTTATTTTTTTTTTATATTGCAAAAATGAATAACAAAACTGAAATGTTTTACTGCCCGGCACTGATGGCCAGAGGCTGTGTAATTTGGATGAACCAACCCCTTTAAAGAGGATGTTTTTATCTATACGTGCGTGTGCAGAGGTGTGCTGATTAATAATTTGATCAGACAGTCTGCTTCCACGGACACTATGGGTTTTGCTTCGGCCACCAACAGCTCTGAGGCAATCAGCGACACTTCAGCTGTGATTAAGTCACATACTTTCGCCTCTGGAGGATGGAGGGAGAGAGGGGGGGGAGAATGAGTGATGAAGCTCTCACTTCACAAAGAGGGAATGGACATAGGTTGAACATTCAGGATCACTAATGTTAGTCTATACATCCTGGTTTCCCTCATGACCTCTGCCCCACCCATCCCTCTCCATCAGACAAATGCAAAACACCGCCCACCTCCCCGGCCTATAAGAGAAGCCCAGCCACTAACACCACCCTGACTGCTCACGTAATGTTTTTACTTCAAAGCAAAATCAATTTCTGCTTATTAATAACAGCTACGGTGTAAATATCTGTACTGCAAGGGAGATGGATGGAATTGAAAGAAGAAAAAGAGGACTGAGATTGTGATGGTGGTGGTAGAGCGTTGGGGTCATTGAACATGCTCCTAAAAATCAATTTTCACAGGAAGACTATTAGGTTATTGAGAAGTGGGATGACTGATTGGGGCTGTGTGTGTGTGTGTGTGTGTGTGTGTGTGTGTGTGTGTGCACGTAAATTATCTAACAATTGTCATATTTTTGAGTTAGTATTCATACCAAAGGGGTGACATATGATTACCGTAACCTGGCAAAGTTACTTACATTTTAAGTAAAATTTATGATCCATCTTGTCCTTTTTGGTTGTTTCTTCTGACCTACCCTCTGTCCTGAAGAAAAAAAAAAAAGTGAGTCACCATGCCCATTTCTGAGGAGAAAGAGAGGACTGTGGCCTGCCTCAGCGAGAAATCCCAAAGTGCTTGCCGACTCCTAGCTGCTAATACAACTAATGCAGTAATGTAAGGGCCAAGGCGATTAATGAGAGCGCTCTGCCACTGACATCTCAGACACCCTAATGTTGCTGCAGCGTCTCCCTAGCCGTGCTTTAATCCATCACCGGTCCCTATAACCCAATTATGGCCTGACGCTTTACTTTTAGCTCCTCTGCTGGGTCCTTCACACACATCTATAAAAGGGCAAACATGCACACACACACACACACACACACACACACGCACACACTCAGACAAGAGTGTTTGAGCATCGTCAGACAAGCACATTTTACAGAAAGAAAAGACATGATGGGATGTTTGCACACGCACACACACACATATATAGAGACATCTAACATAGACACTTGCAGAGTCAGGGTAAGCATTAATACAAAAGACTTTAAGAGAGAGCTGAAGACTTTTTTAGCCATACAAAAGTTCCATAATGCTGTTTACATATTCAGAGTTAAGGCCTTTAGATCTGGGCTTTGTTGTTATAAACTCTGAGGGTTAACTAACTTCCTGTATATATAATGTCATCCCCATAAAGCCCCTGTCTTGTTTTGGTTGTAATCGTAGCATAATGCTACACTAACATGCTTCATTCCCAGAGGTCCATCAGTGCTCTGTTGTAGCTGAGGGGCATACGTATGTACTGCATTTTTCATGAGGTCCCCCGTGCAACATTTATGATTCACCCTGAAGGCTTTAAAACAATACTTGACTGCTTCTCCCTGCAGGATAACCCTAACATCTGGAATATACTGTACGTGAGGGCGTCTTGGTATCATGCAGGAACTAGAAGAGCTGTGCTGGACTTCCCAAAACCCCTCCCTCACTCCCTCTTCCTCTCTGTCCGTCAGTTATGTCACACGCAGAGTAACAGCTCTGTCAATCAAGAGATCTATGTGCTGGCTTCCTCTAAATCAGGTGGATTGACTCCTTAAGAGTTACTGGAGGAGCCTACTTCCATTAGCCACTCCCAACGGCAAATTAACTTAAATGTACCCGCTCAATAAAGTTCAAGACAATCATTTGCATGTCAATGTCCTTTTTTCTTAAGGCCTTCCCAAACATACAGCTGACTGGTGCAAATCCTGAGATTGCTGTTATTCTATTGCACTAAGACCAATTAGCCAGAAAGCTAATTGCTGAGAGAAATTGGTTAGTTGGGAGAGAAATGTTGCACTCCGGTGTTCAAAAAATCAACTTGATAAAACAGGAACCTTTTTACTTGAAATGGACATATTCCAGCCGTGTAAAAACATGTGGCCACATTTGGTTACTTACCATGCTATTTTATATATGTTATTACATTGTATAACCTCTTATGTTGTATGTAAACTGCTATAATCATTGTCAGGGTACATGCATCAATAAGTACTTCACGACATGTTTCTGATGGTTATCTCTACCCCCACATCTGGTGCTTCTTTACCCTATCCCATCATTGCTTCATAGCCACCGCCCATCTCCCGGCATCCATCTGTCATCCTAATCAGTGTTCTACTCGTGGTCCTTAGAGCCAGAGTCATGCCACTAATGGGCTATGTTACGTCACCAGTTACCATGTCCACACTGTAGAAATATAGGTAGGAATAATCAACACGTTCTCATCCCTACTCGTCACATACTGACGCTGGGTCTGGAACCTTTCTAACGCACTGCGTAGCCAATCTATGACGCTCCACTACGGTCGCAGTGGTTAACATTGTGAATTCAAACAAAAACACTGAGATTAAGGAAAAAACTTAATCTTGGGCTAAAAATATGTAAACTAAGTAAAACGTAAACAGTGCAACAGAAGTAAAGAAAATAGAAAACCATGTAACATGAGCAAGGAAAACACGTCACACTAACGTGACTTTATAATAACTCTTTTTAAACCGCACTTTGGCACGGATAACAGTCTCGGTTATTCACATAACATCGGTCTCCTGGTTGATAGTGATTTGTTTGTTTGACTCATCTGCTTCCCCTCCGTCTCGCTTGCCCTGTGTGAGTTATCTGTGTTTATACTATATTATCACACTCCTGTAGCATTTTCTCTGAGCATCTAATAATGACGCGGATGGGTTTACATTGTCGTTACTTGAAAGCCTGCTGTTTCTCATACAGACCCTAAAGGTTGCCTTCTGACTTAGACTCCAGGGGTGTGACAAAGCGTATTTTTTTTTGTAGGGGTGGGGTGGGGGCGGGGGTTGATAGCTGTTGCTAAAATTCACCTAGAGCTGGAGGTGAGAGTGGTTAGAGGACCATTTCAGATTTGTGTATCCACACAGGAGGCTGACCAGTCCATGGTGATAAGAATGGGAGGCCTAACTTGTGTGGATGAACAACAAAAAGACTAAAATATTGTATATATTATATATATGTGTGTGTCGTGGGTTTTTGAACATAAGGATTAACACTGTTCCTCCTCAGTGTTGGGAATTTGCTACTGAAAGATTGAAGTTTACAGGGACTCTGCTTTACTGTTCTTTTCTTCTTTCTCTTCTATCATGTGCAGGATCTCTCCTCTCCTCCAGCCCCTGGGTGTCTTCAGCATCAGATGTCATCCTGCCAGAGACAAAGTAAGTCAGACAAACACACTGGCTGGACCTCTGAGGAGAACCTTGCTGCATGCTCAAGTGCTATAAGTGCCTAGGAGTCGTCTTACAAGAAACACTTATTGCATTTTGTATTGAGCATGATGTTATGAAAAATTAATACAGGGATGGTGTGCCTTCCTCTCCTTGGCCTCACTCTGTGTGAGTCTGTGTCCATCCCTATGCATGTAAATGCACCAGCACTTACTTGCATCATGTCTTACTCTTTGTGTTTATGTTTTGGTAAATGCATGTGCTTGTGTGCAAGAATGTTTGGCTGCATTCATTTGATTCTGTGTGAGTTTTGGGGGCTAATTGTATATAATATGTATATCACAGATGTTTCCATCTCCTGTTGTTTGGGGGAAGCTTCACTATTGACAATAGTTACGGCAAGGAGCTCCTTCCATTTGCTGCATTTAGGCTCTTTATTCCCCTAGGTTAGTGCATATATTGACTCCACTATTGGCAAAACAATAGTGAAAATATACAACCTTAATGTAAATTGATATACAAAAACAAGAACAGCTGAAAACAACAGATACACTGCACAAAATCGAAGTACTTTACTTCACATTTATGTGAAGCGTATTGTGATATGTTATGCATTATAAACATGCCAGGGTATCATGTTGCTTACCCATTTTGCGAAGTAAATTTTGCAATAACTAAGTCCTTTCAACTGAGCTCATGTCGATTTATTTGGGAAAGAAATCTCTGCTCCCACTACAGTGTTACTTACAGTCCCTTTCCCTAACCCATCTTTATTTCATTTCATTTTGGAAATTAATGCAGCCAACCTGTGCTCTTTAAATTATGATGGATTATTTTAAGCAGATCAAAGGAAATCTTATAAAAACAGGATTGCGCATGAAAGCAATGTTTAATGCAATTTTTCCAAATATTAGTTTCCAAATCTGTGATCTGGTATCGGACAGGATTAGTTTTTTTTTCTCATTTGGTTGAGAACATTTGATGCTTACATTTATAGCCTTGCCCCCTTAAAATAGTGTGTGTTGCTGTTGTGCATGTATTCATAAAGGGCAGCATTTATTTTTTCCCCCAACATTTGTGTGGAAGATCGGGTCAAAGCTGAAAAGATATTTTCTGTAATTCCTACGTATGGAAAATGTCTCTTTTGTTGAAGAATCCTCCTCCACACTGAGATCAAGCTTTTAATAATATGCTGATTATTGGCACCACGTGGAAGCCAAAGCAATCAACAGTAGGTGGACTCTGCAGTGAGCGGCTGCTGTTGTTAAAACACCATGTGTTGGATCATTAACAGCTGAGTTGGAACTGGAAAGGAGGTTGGTCTGACCACGGGGAACAGTGGTTTGTAACCCCTGAAGTGGGACACAAGTGGATAAAAAAGGCCACAATGATGTTTGCAGAAACCAGATCCGGGTGACCAGGGAGCGATCACATAATAAATCTTCCGGTTGTTTGCTGACAACAGACCTGCTTCATTGCTTCTCTCCTCTCCTCTTCCTTTTTAGTCTTTCTAAAAATAGGCATCAAGCGTCTGTAGACACATGACGGATTGACTGTGAACTCTTGACCCAATGAAATGTAACAAGGACTATCGTAGCACAGCATGGAGTGTGTCAAAGGTCAGAATGTTTTGTTAACAACCTGCCAATAGCGAATACCTCACAGACCCCTCTATACCTCACAAAGTATAATGACTAAAGGCCTTTACACACTGTTATTTCATGCAATTCATTTAAACATAAATACGTTTTTTTCTAACTGTCATTTTGGTCGTGAATACTTTCATGCAGAATGTGAAGATTACACAGTATCATCCCGGTTTTTTTTTGGAACCAGAAGTGACACGAGAGGGTGGAGCTAACGCTGAATCATTTTGAGGTGACCAAAATGTTACATTTAACTTTCATGACCTGGAAACACTCTGTGAAAAGATTAAAGACAACAACGAGACCAGACAACGCCATGGTAGCGACCTGTCAATCAAAAGGTAGCCATGCCTACCCAAGCATACCCTGCTTGATTGTTTATTTCACTCTAAATAGGACCATCATTTGCTAAATAAACATGTTGGTGTATTGAAGAAGATTTTAAACTAGCGATTGAGACCATAAACTCAAGTTTACAATGTTTACTGAGGTAATAAATCAAGGGAGAACTCTATAAATCTCACATCTTCTTCCAACCAAAAGAAGATGCCCCCTAATGGCCATTTAAAATAATGCAAGTTTAAGGCATTTCTGCATTGGCTGCACTTTTCAGAACAGGGGGTGACGCTAGAGGAAAAGTCAGGGGATCTCCAAAGCCATTTGACTTAGTTGTTTGGAAACCATGACTGTTTTTACAATTTTTTGTGCCAATCTGTGTCGTAGATGTTGAGATATTTTACAGAATAAGTTAAAGCTTCAACCAGCTGCGTCTCTCGAGTCAGGGGTCAGGGGATCAATAAGAATAATCATCTGAGCACCATGACTAAATGTGATGGAAGTCCATCCAGTAGTTGTTGAGGTATTCAATTTGGACCAAAGGGTGGACCACCCACCAACTACAGACCGACCAATCACAAATACGGTTGGAAATTCAACTCAATAAAGTTAAATTGAGTTTGGTTAAAGTGTTGAAATCTTGACTATGATATTAAAGTGGCATGGATTTGTGCTCTTTGTGCTGCTTTATGGTGAGGCTCAGAATGCTTGGTTTTCCCTCAAGGAGGAGGAGGAGGAGGAGGAGGAGGAGGAGATGCACTGACACAAAGCTTCTGGGATGGAGTCCGGTATGGATCAGCAGGATTTTCTCATCACTCTTCCCCCTAAGGTAAAATGTAATGAAAACATAACATGTCAAAGACACGGCTAAACACTCGGATAAGCCACTGCCTATCCTCTGTGGTGTGATGCTCCACATTTGATTTCTTGTCTGTGTTGTGGAAATGACCAAAGGCTTGAGGCACTGACAATATCGCCTCCTCCACCCCCGCCCCTCAAAACCATACACACAATAACAGCAATAATCTTAATGACCCTCTCCTCTATTCTATTTCCTATATCCTCGCTTCCTCCACCCCTGACCCCTCCCCTCTTTCCGTCCATTCGCGCAGTTCCCTATCCCTGGTTACTTCCACCACAACGGAGATGGCCAAACACACCCTCCTCCGACTCCCAAACCACACACACTCATACACACCCTGAGGGTGAACCCAATAGGTTCACTGTGTGTAACTCGTAGCATCTCCCCTCTCGACTCCCCACCTCAGCGTGTTTCTTCATCCTGCCTCTGGGGCTGGAACACGGACACAGCTCCCTTTCCCTATATCCGGTCCAGATAACCTCATGTGTTGGACAGGCTTAAGGGAAACCCACAAATAATAGGCATGTTAACTGTCACTGAGAAGACGGTGGGCAGCTCGCCTGCTGCTGGCATCATCTCGGTTTTCCACTGAGCCAAAGTGATGATGAGGTGTAAGGGCAGTCTATTGGGGCTGGCATCAAGGTAGGCCAGAGTGTTACAGTGAGTTTGAACAAATCACATCTACGAGTATAGTGCATTCAAGTTAAGAACTAAACTGCTGCAAGGCAAAAAAGGCCAGTGCATACAGAAAAAGCAGCACACAGACCATGTTTGCCTGTCTTGTTCTCAATGTCCTAATAACACGGGAAAAGTGTAGAGTCATTTTCATGTTTGTATCATTTAGAGCGTTAAAATCCCACAATCAGTGCTGTGTCAAAGTGTATTTTGCCCTTCAAAAGAAATACTCAAAGGGAGAATATATTATGTTTTCTTATGCTATTGATTCCACGTCTCTGCCCACTCAAGCCTCTCAAGGCCGACATTAAAATGTCTTGCTTCCTATCTCCATCTTTAATTGATGGTAGATAATGCTCTTATCTATACACACTCAATTCTCTGCTCTTCACTCCTTGATATTAAGTGTGTGTGAGTGTGTATGGTCTGTAAAGGCTGCTTTTGTACCCTTTACTGGTTTCATTCTTGGCCTGACATGAATAAGACAGTTATGGCTGCCTTAAGAGCTTATGGATTAAAAGGAGGATGCGCGTTCTTAGTGCAAGACAAGACATTAGGAGCTCTTTATTAGCTAATCACACAGACAATGGCCTTAAAGCACTTGTATAAAGAAATATAATAACAAAGGCAGAGGATTATTTGCAATACTCAATGCTTGCTTGCTCCATTTGCATTAATTAAGTAAGAGGGTGGTGATCCGTATTGCAGCAATTAAGAGAGTGATGCTGATAAATTGAGGGTGGAGTAGGTACTTTAGGAGATAATAAAATATGAGTGCATAAGAATCTGGAGTATTAGGACATTACATTCATATTGTGCAAATAAAGGCAAACCTAAAGTAAGTGAGGCCAATCAAATTGTTGAAAGAATTAGCTTTGATGGATATGTGTTCCGATACATTTTAGCATCTATTGGACCTTTATAGCCATGCTAGCAGTGGCAATATTGGTCATTACACCACTTTGGTCCAGACTGAAAAAAAAATGGATTACTGTTAAGTCTTCCAAAGATATTGGGGGGGGGGCCTAGAGGATGAATCGTAATGACGATATTGCCACTGACGTTTCTTTTTAGCACCTTCCAAATTTTGTATTTGTCCTTCTGTTGGTTTATAACCAAAAACCTGCAGAACTAATGGCATCGTCATCAGCATGTTTTGCACAAATTTCCAAATGTTAACGTGCAAACACAGTAAACTACGATGGCAAACATAAACATCTGCATTTGACTGTAGCATTGACATTGTGAGCATGTTAGCATGCTGTCGTTGGAATTCAGTTCAAAGCATTGGCCATTGGCCCATTGATATGACAGACATCTGTACATCTTTTGATAGGACACTCCTAAACTTATTCAATTACATTTTTCTATGAGTGTATGGGACGAGTGGGACTCAGTGGGCAGGGCCAGAGGGAAAAACACCAATGTGCACTTGTATTGGGCCACACAAAGCAGAAAGCAAACCAGGAAGCGTCAAAACCTTTTGAGCTTATCCATCTCTTAAATGTCCATGTTTCATTCTCACAGAGTTGCTAGCGAGGCAGTGGACTCTTGTTCTTGTTTGAATGACACAACAAATTATAGTTTTCTAAGTGAGGGCCATAATTCAGCATGATAACTTGTACAGTGCATATACAAACACATCTACACAAATATACGAGTGTCTGCATGCGTTATACTGTAGGTTAGAACGTACATACTCAGTAAATATTCTAATCGTCAATGTTATTGGTAGATTCAAGGCATCTCAAATGTGAGAGTCACCAGTCAATCTCTCAAAATGTTCTCTAGCCGTCAACTGTCCATCAGCTGTTGACAGCGTGTGGATAGGAGGAGATGAGAGGCAAGCAGACAGATG
This sequence comes from Pholis gunnellus, assembly GCF_910591455.1. Classification (NCBI taxonomy): domain Eukaryota; kingdom Metazoa; phylum Chordata; class Actinopteri; order Perciformes; family Pholidae; genus Pholis; species Pholis gunnellus. The sequence continues at coordinate 12,913,902 of NC_136545.1, forward strand.
TGTGGCCATTATATCCCTTGTGTTTTTCATCTCTCATCCCCCTGCCCATCAATGATTAGAGAGCTAGGAGGAAGTTTAGCACACGTCCGTGATGTGTGAAAGGCCTGCCTGTCCACACAAGCCCAGACGCCACGTGCATGCCAACAAAAGTTAAAACGTTACTTGACATCTTTATTGAAACACTTTTATGACATCTAGTTAACGTGCTTGGATGGTATGTGGCTAGCTATTAAAATAAATAACATATTTAGTTTGGCTTTACGATTAAGGGTATAACAGAATTTATCTTCTTTTTATTAAATAATATATATATATTTTTTCATATATTCATATACGTATTAGTTTTAACAATCACATTTATCAAATGAAAAGCATGCTCTGGTCCTTTAACCACACACCTCTGCATGGATGTGTCATCATTTTGGCAACGGGATGAAATCAGGTCACCTAACTTGTTAATAAACAGTTACCAGTGTGTGTGCGTGTGTGTGTCCACGTATGGTGAATTTTATGCAGTGTGTGTGTGTGTGTGTATGAGTGTTCCCTCGGGGCATGGGTGCAGTAATGATTTACTAAATGTCAAATGAACAGTTGTGGGGAGAAAACACCATGCAGGCGTGTTGGCTGGAAGCTCTTTAGCATTTCACGCCCTGATTGTGAGATAGCTCCTTTGGTCAGCACACAACACTGAGGCAGCAGCATGTCCTGAGAATTAGTGCCCAAGGATTCCATGCACACACTCTTGGTCACTTAGAACACCATACTCAACTCTTTATATACAGAGCCTCAAACAAATGAGCACACACACACATGGTCTGACATGATAAGGTCAAGATGAGCCAGAATGGACGTGAACTTCGACATTCTCCGCCTCATTCTGTAACTCCCAAGATTCCTCCCCCTTTTCGTCCTTCTCCATCTTTCTCCGTAGTTGCCACCAAATGCGACGCTCTGTCACTGACAGCTTTTGAGTAGAAAAAAAGCACAAACCATCTGCACAATAATAGCTTTTATGAGTCTGTTCCCTCTCATGGCGAGCATATCTGTGGTCTCTGGGGTGGGCATCACAGTTGGCGGCAGCCTGATGTGGGCTGAGAGGTTGCCATGTCGGCTGTCTACCCCCTCTCAGGCTCATCTCCAGGGTCCACAGAGACTGTGAAGAGAGGCCTGTCACCAGCGCTCCTGTTGCCTAATCACTTTCTTTCTCTCCTCTTTTCTTCCCTTTAGCATCTCAGGCAGCCATTCGCATTTGCACTCTGTCCCCACACCATCATTTATTTATTTATCCCTTTTCCAATGTTGTTTTCCTTTCAGCACTCTGATTTTTCCCGATTTGTGAGGAAAAGGACCCAGATGGCACCAAAGGCGAGGTCTTAGACACGCGAAATGGAAACACACACACATACACAAACGTACTCAGAAGCCGCACATTCAAGAGAAAACTGTAGTCCTGTCTATAGTCCATACCGCATCTTTGACCACTAATGCTCTTGTTCTTATTATCTCTTCTGAAAAGTGTGTCTGTTGACCACCAGGCAATGTTGACCAATCCAATCTGCCAACAGAGACTTTATGCAAATGTAGGTCACCATGCTTGGCACATGCAATTGGCATGAAGGGGCCACATGACAAAGAAGTGAGCAGCGCGGGGGTGTGTGTATGTTATGGAGGCAGAACTAGAGATAGGAGTTGAGTGGTGGGCTCACTCTGGTAATCTGGTGACTATTTACAATCTTGAAGTGACAGTGGCTCTCCCTAATGAGAGTGACCTTCCACAGTACCTTTACTCCTTTCTCTATCCATGGCACACACTTACACATACACATTTGTGTAATTGTGGCCTCATCTTTGATGCATCCCGACAGCTTGCTTAAAGGTTGGGTTGGGTGGTAAATGGGGGTGGAGGCTGCTGTGTTGGGAGGGTAGTGAAGGATGCAAAAATGGGTGAAGGCCAATAAAAGCATGTGTAGGAGAAGTACATTGGTGTGCAGTTAAAACAAAAAAGGGGGGTGTTATGTTATCACACATGTCACAGCATAAAATAAATTAACAGACATGATTCAATGAAATTCTCCAGAATGTTTTAATACACATTTAATCTTATAGTAAAGCATGCTGTCATGTTAAAGTTAACATTCAGGTTCATACTCACCAAGTTAACCCACAAGGCACATGGTGATTGGATGGCATCAGCAGGTTGACAGCTGGCATGTAAACCACTAGACTGACCCCACCACCTCCACCCCACCACCCTGCAGCCAGACCCACATCCCTCCCAGCTTAAAATGACTTCTACACCTACTACAGGTCCCCTCAAGCCTACATCCAAAGTGTGTGCCAAAAGACAAACTCAGACAGAATTGGCCAAAGTCTAAATGTGGTATAGTTGTCATGGCAACATGGATAACTCTGCTCACATCCTCATTCATTTTAGTGTATATGTTGCACAACATGTCAATGTTTGGTTGGTGTGCGGCGCAGTTTGTGAATATTTCCTTGATGTTGATGAACATGTTCCTCCAAACACAAGCGCAAAATCAACACCAACACAGAATCAAACTTACTCATTGAAAATCATTTTTATTAAGATTATGAAGCGAACAAAACCACTAGTCATTCACAGAAATCAAATTTCCGTAACATCTGCAATGGAAGAATCAATGACAGTGTATATTGCATATCACTGCATAGCAATACTTTTTGAATATGTTTCTCATCTTTTAATCACAGTTTGCCCATCTTAATGATTTGAATGTGTATATATATATATATATATATAATATCTCTAGCTCTTTCTCAAAGTAGTGCATCCATTTTTCTTTATCTGAGTGTGAATGTGACCCCATTTCCAGTCCGTCTCTAACACACTTGTTCATTTCTTCTCTTTTGTCACCTCTTATCTTGATTTCTGGGCACAGAAGCAGACAGGTGTTCCTGATCGGTGTTGCTTTCCAGCACTGAGAGTGGTAAGGCAACACCTTCAACTCCACTTTTATCCATTTATCCTAAACAACTGTGGTATAGTAACATAACCACTGTCCACTGTGTGTGTGTGTGTGTGTGTGTGTGTGTGTGTGTGTGTGTGTTTGTGTTTGTCTGTGTAAGTGTGTTCCGTCCTTGCGTTTGGGGGCTGAGGGTTAGATTTCATCCTGATAGCAGGGGCAGCCGTGGAGGAGGGCCAAACATATGTTCCGAGGGCCAGGAACAAAAGCACTGACACGTTAGCCTTTTCACAGAGATGACCTTTCCGCCGCTCCCTATCCCAGTCTCTCTGCCTGCCGCTGTCCTTTTGTCTGCCAGCTTGCCCCAGGCCCAGCTCAAGCCGAGCGCTAGAATTTCTCCTCGTCTCCCCAAATCTCCCTTGACTAAATGTCAGGATTACATATTCTCTGCTCACACTCAGGGCTTTAATTAGCACTACTGTGTGTGTAGTATATGTGTAAGCTTGTGTTTGTGTGCAAGTGCGTGAGAAGGTGAATAAATGTGCTTAAGTCTGTCAGTCTACTGTATGGAGGTGTGCGTCACGTGCACTTTTGTAACCACGAGCTGTTGCCTGTGTTTACTCGTGTCCTGAGCAGATTTGTCCATTCAGTCCACCCTAACCTCTCTCACTCCACGCCAGGGTGGGCTGACAAGATGAGGGAGGGAAAGAGAGGGGATGAAAAGGTGAGAAAAAGATGGAGAATCTACTAATGTGCATACACACACACAGAGATGTGAACACATGAAACCTGAGGCCACCAGAAAGATCCTCAGACAGATGTCATCACTAACCCCATTTGTAGGATTTCCGAACATCTTAACGTTCTAATAAATACCTTCTTCATATTTATTATTCCAAAGACAATTATGGGTTAAGAATCAATTCAGCCTTGGTGATAAAATGTTTTAAGGATAGCCTTTTGTGCAGCTGGCCTTCAGAAGAGCCAATCTGAATGAGAATAAATAATTTAAGTTATAGTCTCTAATAAGGACAGGCTGTATGGCCTGCACAATCAGCTGCCAACCATCTGAGTTGCTAACCTCTTTACTAAAAGTTAAACATGCTGTCCCAACGGGCCATTATGAGCCTGCATAAAAACAGCTGTAGCTGAAAAGGTCTTGGGGTTCAGTAGCTGTAGGATAATGTTAACATGTTGCTATAAAGTCAGTCATCCCCTTTGTGCAGCTCTGCTGGTGAATCTAATATACAAATATAACAGAGTAGTCCTTGAGGACATATTCCTGGACCATTAGATATGGTTCTTTGTGTTCATACAAATACAATGGATATTGAGACTGTTGCTGTTATCTGAAAGAGAGGCCATTGTGTGTTTCCTATCTTCCATGATTGTTCATTTTAATAATAATGGAAGATTTCAATTGTTTTTTAGCTCAAGGGGCTATTTTGTGTCTAAGGCCTGATGTTAATTAGGGAACAATGATTTGATAATTCACGGTCTTCTACCCTGCCCAATGACACAGTTCAGCAGCCTCGCATCACCATCTCGGCTTCACGGCATAATAACAAATCAACAAAAAAATTCACACCACACTGGCAATACATAACACCACTGAGACAAAAAAATTCCATTGTTCCAGGGTTCTTATAAATATCTAGAGGTTATGCTAATAGATATGGGACATCGTACAATGATTAATGTTTGTGTGTGTGTGTGTGTGTGTATAGGAGAGAGACGGTGTGAAGGCACGTCACATCACACTGTCAAGGCAGGCCAGAGCCCCTGTGTACTTGGAGAGGCTGGCAGTTACCCAGTCCTCCATGAGCGCACGCCGCGGACTGGTTCTGAACTGGTTCCCTCACTCGGGGCTAGCCTGGGACCAAACCCTGCGTCGCCTCTAATTAGGGGAGGCGCCCAGGCACAGGCATAACGAGCTGATGAATAATTAGAATTGGAGGAAATTGTGCAGCCAGGGTGGCAAATCTGGAGGGACAAGTGCTGAAAACAAGGCAAGCGGCATTAAGTCCACAGTCAGTCAAATCTGTGAACTTGGCCAGCGGCGTTAACACTAGGCCTGTGTGAAGAGGAATAAAGCTCCAGCACTGGTGGCCAGCCAAGGCCATAGTCAGACCCCCAGGGTCGATTAAGAAATAAGCAAATACGATGTGGGTGATAAATGAATCCATAAATTGCCAGCGATGAATATTAATTCCATAGTGCTCTGGCATTAGGAGAATGCAATGTGCAAAAGGATGTAGGGTGTTGATACTGTGATAGTATGGCAACATTTTCGAGGCTGGATGTCAGAATCCCAATAAATGATTGACAGACATGTTTGGCTGCAAGTGCTGTTCTCACTTCCAACACCCATGCTGAGGAGAAATTAGCCAAGCCAGTCTTAATGTCTGTAAGAAGTCATATCGTCGATCGCACTGTTTGAAATTGCCATACGTAATGGCTGAACATGTAATATATATATTTGACACTAAATAGAATGAATATCGTGGCTCTAGCTTCACAGCACAGGTTCGCAAGGTGTGAATGTACAAAAGTAGAAGGCTGAATCACCGATGGAGTGGTAGTAAAGTGAGGTGACAGTAATGATGATGTTGTGTTAGCAGGCTAGCATTTTGACTGACACAGTTTGAGTCAGTCTTTTCCTCTCCCAAACATCCCCTTCATTATTATGCACGGGGTCGAGGCTGGCGTGAGAGGGGGTGAACAGTCCTCCCGAGGGCCTTGATTGGGGTATAGTAGCAGGGGAGTGACGAAGACATCCATGGGGTAGAATCCAAGGACTGTGGCCCTGTGACGATCCCCTGACAGCCAACATGGCCGCCTAGCGTTAATTAGTGCTGGCCTTCCCCAGTCACCAAGGTTATTCACATCCCTAGGTCATCTAACACGCTGCCTGCTTTCTGCTTGCTCTTTTTTCTGCCAGCTGTGTCACTTTGTCTGGCAGAGTGGAATCACGCCTGGTGATGCAGGGCATTAGACGTGTGACTTTCATGTTTTCACCTAATGTTTGGTGGCCTGTTTGTTTTGTCATGTGCTGCTGATATGTGAACGGGTGACATGTTTACATTCATCAAATAGACATGTCTTTTATTTCATGGCTTAAAATTTCTTCAGACCTCATTTGTTGTTATAATAAGGACCCCAATGAAAGGTTTGCTTTCATTGGGGTTTTGCCCTTGAAAACACCTCTTTCATATTGGCTTTATAAGGGTTATAAAGCTGTTGGCAAGGCAATCGGTTATAATAAAATATATCAAGAGGAATACATTCCATGATGTTAGAGCAGTAAATTAGTTTGCAAGAATAAAAACCGGACTACTCTGGGATGTTTTAAAGAAAGGCTTATAATGATCAGTGGAAACGCGGGTGATACGGTAGTGTATGTGTGTGTGTAAGGTCAAAGAAGGGACAGTTTTCAGAAAACTGGATGTATCAAAGTCGAAAAAGATTTGATTTCAAAGACAGCATCTTCCTTTTTCAAACTAATCGCCCATTTATTTCTCCGTGCATCTTTCTCTTTTCCTCAATTTCCCAGTGCATTCATATAAGGCTAGCCTGTTTTATTTTATATTATAGTCTTATTACATGATTGCTGATATCTGAAAACATGTGGTTGAAATAATAAGCAGTCCTTGTGCAATGTGGAGCAGAAAACAGAACCAATTCATGCAATGATAAACACGACTTTCCTCCCCTTTTTCCAATCTTCCAACTCATTTGAACTTAATGCTGCATTCATCATTTTGATAAGCATCAGCATGCAGCCAATATGGTAGTTGAGGAAGGGAGATAGGAGAGCGAGGCTAAAGCTCGTTAGGGCCACCTATTATAACATTTAGGAGTGTTCTTAATAGAGACATGCCTCTGAGCTGATGGCTTTTAAAAGGAGAGGAGTTTTTGGTTTCCGTGCAGCACGTCATATCATTAACCGCAAAAGGAGGAGTGCAGAGTGTCTCACATCCCTGCTTTCCGTCCCTTTTCCACATACATTAGTGTCCTCATGTCACATTTCATGTGTAGCGGAAGGGAAAACGCGTTGGTTCCCCAGCCGAATGTGGGCTAAGGGGAAAAAGCTAAGCCTTGGGCAATCAGAGCAGGGGAGAGTCGTGGCATTAATGGTGATGAGTAGTGATCACAGACTATGGTCATTAGACTAATAAGACTGTATTTAAATTAGCCAGGGATGTTTTTCCTTTTTCTTTCTCCTCTTCCCCTCCTCCAGCCCCCATCCTGTTATTTTCATGACCATGCATTGGAAAACACAACCATGCATTTCCTTTAGAGTTTCTCTCCCTTTATTTCCTTAACGAAAGAACTAATTAAGGGAGGCGCTCCTTCCTAATTAATCATTATTTTCCCTCTGTCAAGCGGAAGAATCTGGGTTTTTTTTGTACCTAAATTGCAATTGTTATATTTTATTAATTGTGCACTATTTGTTATCTTGAAGCAAAGCTGCAAAAGTCTCATAACAAAACTAAATCTGCAAATATAAAACACAAAGGCAAGAATACAAATTAAATGTTTGTTTTTTCATCACCAAATGGAACAAATCACCTTCCTACCAATATTTAGTCATTTGACTTAAGCTGTTTGAATTATCTTGTAATGAGACATAAAATGACCCTCCTACTTTAAAATACATTATTGTCACTCAATCAGTTTGGCTCATCTCTTCCTTATCCTCAACAATGTCTTGTTATAAAAGCGTTTATTTCTATTTCTTATCTATCTGATCATACTGTAGGTGTGTACTTTCTGTATATACATTCTGTATAAAGTGGGGGAGATCTCATCCATCTAAGCCTCAAGTACTACACAGGTAGACGTGTTTACTCTTAATCAGTCATTTGGTGTAGGCTGAGAGCAGTAATGTAATATTAATTATAAACTGAAGAGGGGAATATTAAGCATACTCCTCAACAACAATAATATATAAAGTTCAATAATACAAGCTTTTTTCTTGAACCAAAGAAAACAACAATATTTTTGAAATGATCTTTATCTTCTCTGTAAGCCCATCACTTTCTATTATGGCTTATAATGCCACACATGAATCGTGCTACTGCAGGTAGAAGCAGCATAAAGGTCTCTGCGGTCTGTCTGTGTTTAAGTCGTGCTCGGTCTGTGTTTACAGTGATCATGGCCGACAGTACCACTGGCTACGGTGTGATCAACAGGGTGCCTCCAGTGATAGTAGGCTGCGTAAGAGGCGCACTCTCGCCCAATTTCAGCCCAAACCCCTCTCTTTTAGCTTTCAACCTGCTTCACAGATGAACAGGCGTTTGGGCAAAGGCACATGCTCCACCCTGAGCTCACTTGCTCTGCTCCCTACAGCCTGATGCTTCGGGCGCTGGTGTGATTTTGCAGGCTGACAGTGACCCTGGCAGGGATGGGGTAGGACCTCTCTGGTCCTCTCCTCTCTGGAAATGTCCAGGGGGTGTGTGGGGGGATTTAGGATGGGGGGGGGGGGGGTTGCTATGGGTCAGTTTATATTGTGCTTCACTCTGCCCCATTCAGCTCTGTGGTGACCTTGCAGGCCTGCTCTCCCCACGGGGGAGAGCAAGGGAAGGGGAAGTGGAGGGTCATGATCCCTGCGGTGCACGTGTTGGACGCAGATGCTAACACAGCCTGACGAGGGTCTATTGGAAACATATTCTCCAGGCCCTCACCACTTTAGTCTGCTCTTTCCTTCTCTTTCTGTGTTTTTCTCTGACCTGATGGAGCTGAGCAGCGATAGCTGACCTTTTCCCTGACACTGAATTGTTCTGCCCAGCACCATAGGATCACTGTTTACGCACCTCTGGCTAAGCCCTTAGGGCGAGAAGTGTGCTGCCTACACCACATAAGCACTTACAGACACACGCACACACACACACACACACACACACACACACACACACACACACACACACACACACACAGATCTCACCAAATTGTGCTGTCTTAATAGGAGCGCTCTCTTCCTCTGTGCAAGTCCTTTGTTTTTGCAAATTGTTACTATGCAAGTTCACCCAGGAGACGACTGTGGAGAAATGTCTGAATGCATAATCAACAATATCTCATTGTGCTGAACCATTGGGGAATCCTCATATATTCACTATCTGACACATGCTCAGGGTTTCATGTGCTGGAATTGTTTCTTGCAAGCTATTTGTTCCAGATACAGTGTCTACCTCCCCAACAGCCACCGTTAAAATGTCCTTTGTACTTTTGTTTGTTTGTTAGAAAGCTCATAATGTTCACCGCCAAGACAAGAAAAATCTCCATCAAAGGGGAGCAGGAGAGTGGATGGATGGAGTAGTGTGTGTGATGCTCAAGTGCTTCACCACAGTCCTGTAATCTCCCATCTGGAATGTGTAAATCAGGACTCTGTATATGCTCAACTCTGCAGCCCTGACAGATTTATACAGCGCAAGCTTGTGTTTCTAGGGCTCCAGAGGCAAAGAAAATGTAAACCTTTTGAAACAGTTTATCACAGGGACCAGTGTTGTTTCAAAGGTGGAGGATCATTGCTTCTCGTGAGAAATTGGTTGTTTTCAATGTTTTGGTTTCATCTTTATGAGTTGGCGTCATTTTAGCAGGCATGGACATACAGTAGGGTAACTGCCCAATAAGAGAGGTGAACGTGAAGCTAATAATTCAATGTCACGGGCAAGTTTTTAGTTGGTTTTTTTACCTATGCAACATGTCAGAGATTGTCACTATCGCTTTCAAAAACAGTAAATGGAAATATTTAAATCGATTTTTGCCTCGGTGGCCGTTTCCCTTCTCTTCCCCAAGTTTGGGGTCACGACTTTAAACTGTGCGTGCGTCGTGTTTGGTGTCAGGGTTGGGGCGATTGAATGGCGGCGGCATGGGAGCTGACATCTAACATGAAGGTTAAGTGACAGGCGGGGCACAATAAGGTCAGCATCGGCGTGTCACCCTTCCAGACCTCTCAGGAACAGAGCGGCAGGAAAAGGCCCAGCCAACTGCTTGCAGATGTGTCTGGACGCATGTTTCACTGACAAATATGAGGCAGGCGCCGCTCTCTGATGGTACCACTGGTCACTTCTAATCTGCATCTTGCAGGCAAAGAGAGCTGCAACACTCCAGTCAGGGCTAGTGTGTGTAATCTCAGACACTCAACTCAACTGACTTTGGCCCTTGACAGAATATTTTGACCAATCTCCTGATAGCTTACATATTTGGTTGAGCTCAAGCACTATGACAACTTACACAAGTGTTGTTGTAATTAAAATGCAGCGTCTACAATGCAGCACTTTGAATTTCTGTCCTGTTTTTTTAGATGTAAATCTACAAATTGTTTTAAATGTAAATGACATTGACAAATGTCAGATGCGTTATGGTACATACATCAAAGCAACACTGCCTCGCTGACAGCTGTTTTCAATGGATTTTTACAAACTGGGAACCTACAGCATGAGTTCCCAGAGGAAAGGCAACCCTGCTAAAGAACAGAAAGAGACAAGAGTCAAGCCACTTCATCAAGTTATTCAATAAAAGCTACATGTTGTAGGTAGGAACATATTGTAGTTCTTTACTCAACAACAGTGGCTCATGGTCGTCGCTCTACACTGCGCTCATATGGCGGTTTCAGCTGATAATGTTGTCCAGTCCAGAGCCTTGCCGTGTCAGCACTGTTGCTGTTGTTTGCCCAGTTAGTCCTGTTGTCACTGTTAGCTGTGAGCAGTTAAAGATATGCTCTCAATCTTGTGTTTAGCACCTTTAAGTATATTTTGCAGATTACTTGGAAGTATTTTTTACACTGTGATTTTGCTTCTTATTCTAGAGAAAATAATCGGTGCACTTGTTCCACCACTTAGTATACCAACCAGCCTTTTCCCACTTCCTTGAATTTAATATAGTGGCTGTTTGGAGCACGTTGGCCGATTGTTTGGCACCCGGTATTGCTACTTGCAGCTAAAATTCTGGACAGATCTTACACATTGCACCTTTAATTTAATATTATTTTTTACTAATATTTATGTGAGAGGGTCAAACTCAATGGAAAGAAGACCCTTCTTTTCTAAATTGTATTACAATTTAACGGTACTTCTTTAGTTTGAGAGTTTGAGGCAACGATAAACACCCCTATTGTACTGGGCCTGCCTGGTGCCAAGACTCATGTAAGATAGACACATTTCTGAACTCAGCTCACCTCAGGAGGCAGAAGATTGCAACCGCCAATTAGACAAAATGTAGAGAGACATTGGGAATGGTTACGTAACTCAAGCACAAGTGACTAACCAGCAGCAACCAACAAGGGCGGGCAGGCTAAATAAGCAAAAATCATTAAGGGGATCTCTCCACTTACTGATGACTTTATTGAACGGAGACACCAAATTGCTCATGGGGAACACACTGAGGGCATCTGGTGGACAGGTGAGACAACATACTGACCTGAAAGAAAGAAAGAACGTGAGAAGCAAAGTAGGGAGGGCACATAAGGATGAACAACAGAGGGAGATGCCGAAACACAGAAGGCTTCGTCCACGACTGTGACACGTGGAGGTATTAGTTCATTTGCTGGGTTATTACGGTCAGTCATTCCATGCAGACAGGTCCTGGCTTTCAAGGGCGGCATCATCAAACCTTTGCTATCCCCTCAGATGTCTGTGAGGTGTCAGAGGACAGGAGGGAAAAGGAGACAGGTCCTTTCCTTCCTGACAAAATGATGCAAGTGTTTGTGAAAGGAGGAGGGAGCACAGCTCTGATGCAGTTGCTGTCTCTGGTATGTGTACACACACGCACACACGTACACACACTCACTGTCACACACAATAACACACATCCAGCAACAGCGGCCTAGAATGGTGAAAGCATTACAACGTGTATTGATATACCGCCTGCATACACACACACACACTCACACACACACACGCTCACACACAGCTCCTCCACCCCACCCCTTCTTGAGGCACTTTAGACAATGAAGACTTCAGTCCGTAAGCAGCAACCTTGGCCTGAAAGGAGTAGCAGTGTGCGTGTGTGAGATGTTATGGTCTGTGTGTGAAAAAACCCAAAGGTGAATTTTAAGATTGCTTCACCTAAAAGGTGAAAAAAGAATATCTGTCAATATTTTCTGTTCTCTGTCATCGTCTCAATTTTTTTCCACCATTCCAAGCCTTGTTTTTGCCTGATTGTGTGCACCTATTGATTGACAACTGGCTCCAGAGCCACTCAGGCCTCTTAAAATACCAGGCCGGGGCTTCAGGTTTCAGGCCCCGGCCTCGGGCCCTGCCATTGTCTGCGTCTGGAAGGCTGGCTCCATTAGAGCCCAGCCCAGCCTGTCCCATTCAGCCTGCCTGCCTGCTTTGTGTACCTCCACCTCAGCCGCCTGACTGCTACCCACAGGGCCCCGGCAAGGTGGGGCTGAAAGGGTGTCAACACTGACAAGAACATGGCAGTTGGGAAGAGAGACAGGTAGACAGCACACATGCCCAGGCGCCTATCATGGCAGCCTTTCTGACGCTGCTCACTCATCTTTTGTCCCCCATGGTGTTGGCATTCTGTTCTGCTCGTTACAGCTTCACAAGTTCCCGATGTGGGTTGTTTGCCGAGAGTACGATGGCTATCACACCAAGTGCGTGAATGGCAAGAGCTCACATTACGCAAGACAAATGGGTATTTGGCAGATGCAATTGAATCTCCGCTATTGTTATATAGGCAAATCCACTGCAGTTTACTTAGAATTGAAATTCTGAAAAATGTCTATGTTTACAACTAACAAGAAGATGTATTAAAATGGGGCTTTTATTGTGTATAGCACAGTAATATAAAGAGTTTGCATCTTTCAACAATATAGCAACAACACATGTTTTTCTTTCAAATGAGTTGAACATGTCATCTCTGCCGTCTGCTCTACCTGACATTTTAATCAGGCTGAGTTGTTGCAGTGCCACATCCTCTTAGCCAACAGTCTCATCCGGAGAATGCATGTAATGAAATTTGCCCTAAATCACGGACATCAGTCCGGAGGTCCAAAAGGTTAAGAGGAGCGCAGGGTCAGGTCCCATATAACGCTCCCTGGGCAGAATTAAAAGGGAAAGGCTTCCTTTGTCCAGGCCGCCCTGCAGGTCAAGGAGGTCAGGAGGTCAGTGTCAGTGGGAAGGCCCGGCTCCTCCACTCTCAAATGCTACAACCCCCCCCCCAAAAAAAAAAATCAAAGATACCGCCCCAAAAATTAGTGTTGTTTTCGATGGTCAGGGTTCAGCCGGGGGCACGCTGACATGATTTGCCGTGCCTTAATCGGCAGAAGAGGGAGTCCATCCCCGCAAATACACACACATCTGAGGTCAGACAACAGCACAAGCACCTGTGACATTATTGTCAGTGACTGCACGTGTTTGCGTATGAATGTAGACGACATAGGGACAAGAGGGTTTTCAAGGAGCAAATTGGATTCATGTCAGACCTTCTGCTTATTGCTAAAGATGACAGATGCTCGCATAGGCTTGGCGGGCCAGATTCAGACGTTAACACAGTTAGCTGCTATTTGCTCACAGTGCTATTATTCTAAATGGCATTATGGTGGGATGTGTGGCTGCAAGACATGCTGGTGTGCTGCTGGTGATGTGTCTGTGTGTGTCTGTGTGTGTCTGTGTGTGTGTGTGTGTGTGTGTGTGTGTGTGTGTGTGTGTGTGTGTGTACAAGTTTTAATGTCTGAACTAGGAGCTGCTGGTTTCAATATTGAATGGGTATACAGGCCAAATGGAAACAGTGGCAGCTGATTGAGACAAATGGTGTTGAGGCCTGATGTCTCAACTGGGAGAGAGAACGAGAGCAAAAGATGGACACACTCTGTGTAATGATATCACGCTTGATAAATGCCACATTAGTGCTTTTGTTGCCTACAAAGACATACTGAAACACACTTTAAATAGATAGCTAATACTGCGTCATAGAAAAAAAAAAAAAATTATTTTGAAAAAGTAACATAAATGTACGTTTTCACTGATAGAAATCCTCAGACAAACAACGGAACAATCAGATAAAATAGTTTGCGTCTGGTCTTGTGTCTTGGGGGCAGATCAAGAGATGTCTACCATGTTTACGTGGAGTGACCCTCATTCTTCTCGTCCATTCCAAGGGCTCTCCCGCTCTGTCTCTCTTTGTGTCTGTCTCTGCCTCGCTCTCTCTTATCTGACTGTCTGAGCTTGTTGACTCTACCTGAGTCGGTTAGTCATCCTCTCCAGGCGTCACTAAGGCAATTTCAGGGGTGACCATAAATCAGCTGACAGGCTCCGCTATCAGTGAGTGACACATTCAACATCTATGCAAAGTTTAATGGTGAGCTATAAACATTTATTAGTGTACCTTTTGTGTGCATTTCTCTGCTCAACTATCTCTTTGGACCTATATCAGTACGTCCTTATCATGCACACGGTGTCATATATACAGTGAGTGAGCTATTTGCTCACCTGAATGCTTGGACCCACGTAACCTGTTGGTTAAGATCAGCGTCTTTTCCGTAAGCATTGATTTTGTCTGCCTAGGTGATTGAATAGTTGTGGGTCGAAAGGCACTGATAAGGATACAGAAAGGTGTGAAGACACCGCTTTTGATAACAGAGACACGCGGGTGCATTTGTTCTGACTAAGAGAAATATAAAATAATCACAGAAATCTGTTTTTACACTCCCACTTTGTAAACACTGTAATCAGATAAGGGTGAGGAAAAAATGTTGAGTGGTGTGGACTCCCCTCCCCTTAGAACTATTAACCAGAGCTGTCAAAGGCACGTCTTACCGTAATATGGTTGCTGACCAGCAATAAGTCAGGCTTTTAAAAAAATGAATTGCACCAAGTAACAGCATAACAAATATTTGTTGACAATATTTAAATATTTCAGAACTTATAATGTAACACACACTGTATTTTTTCATTTTCAGCAAGTCTCAAACGGATTTTTTTTTCCAACATTGTCCCGAGATGCTGAAACAAAGAGGGAAAAAAAGATATACATATACAATTCTACAAAGTATATTTCAAAACTCAAATTACAGCAGTACAAACTAAACCAAAAGTAGATCTAAAAATTATAAAATACAACAATAACAAATATATATTCATTTCTAACATTTAACAAAAGGCAGAGGGAGATTCTAGACGGGTCATCAGTCCATCAGAAATCTCCAGACCTGCTGACAAACATATCAACGTATTCACACCTCAGGGCCAATGGACTATCAGGGCAAAAACTACAAACAGAAAGGACACTTGTTGTAAGACACTGAGCTGATCACTGCATACAGACTGAACAACCACGAGTCTCAAAGCAGCAGCTTCTTCCATTTCTTGAACTCATTCAAACAGCCACTGTACCTATATGTCTTGTTGTTTTCGTTGTATTTTAATTAAATGGTATTATGTTGTCTGTCTTATTGTCTTATTATTTCCCAACCTTATTGGCATGTTGTTCAGTGCAGTATACCAAATAGTATACAATTACAATGATACACGGCAATTGTGTGTTATAAAGCGTGGAGGGAAATATTTGCTTGTACTGTATAGTGGAGAACAGAGTAGAGTTTCCATGCAGGGGGGGGGCAGGTGTGACCACGTGGGTTTAATTAGAGCGTCAACACCACCGCACTGCACCGGCTAGCTGATAAGGAGAGCAGACAGATGACAGGAGGTGTGCAAGGCCGGTTGGAGACAGTCTTATCTCGGGGCGGAGAAAGACTGCAGCCGCCCTGGCTTCCTCACGCAATGGAGGGAGGGGTGGAGGAGGAAGATGGGGGAGAGGTTGCGATAGGCCTATTACCTGTGAGTCATCAGTCTCTTCTTCCCATGCTTTGCAATAGCCGAGGCAAACTGGCACATGTCGTGTCAGTGTCCAAGGTTTAGTCAGTTACCTACGAGTTCTCAGTGCCACCTTGTGTTGTGGGAATGTCTCTTTATTTGCTGATTGAGGATTAGCTTGAACCCACAAGTGTCGAGTAACCTTGAATTTTAGGTAAAACCCAGCCTGCGCTCTACCGAGGATGAGCACTACTGCTTTACAAGGTTATCTATTGAAACAGTGCTGAATCAATGAGCTTGCTGCTCCCTTAAAAGAAGAATACATTGTATTAAAAAAAAGTATTTACAGACCTACAGCTCTATCAGGGCTATTTACAGATTTTCAACCTCATATCAGAAGGGCCAAAGGGTAATGATGGGGGTTTAGGTTGGAGAATAAGTGAAAAGGAAAAAGGTGAGACAGATGTTCAATCTGTTTTTTATCTATTCTGGAAGAAAGGCATCAGATGAAGTGGGGGTGAGTGGATGACCATCTATTTCTGTTTGTGTATGCTAACATTTATGAGCATATTAAGTCTGTGAGGGAGATATCCATAAAAGAGAGAAAAAAAAATCCATATAGTGCCGCTGCTGTGGCTGTGTGTGTCTGTGTGAGTGTGTGTGTGTGTGTGTGTGTGTGTGTGACGCTCTGGCTCCTAGCTGTCTGCGCCTTGCTCCCCGCCGCTCACTGCACACCACATTATTTTTAACCCACTGCCTCCGAGAGGAAGCAGGAGACGCTTGGGCCTCTGAAGTCCAGCACAATGAGGAATAAGCTCACACACATACACAGTCACCGAGTCGCACACGTGTGCTCAAACACCTAAGACGCACACACCAGCTTCTGACATCTGCCGACGGACACTGCTAGACACACACTGCTAGACACACACTGGTACCTGCACACATACATGTACACACAGACAGACGTTACACACTTGCCTTACACATTTTCCTTCAACACCAGACAGCCATCCATCCATCCGCTCTTCGCAGACACACACACGACAACACACTCTCAAACGGACAGCCTGCCTTACCTTGCGCCCCACCCGTCTCCACCGTGGCGCTGGCTGATCCTGTTGACCCAGATCCAGCAGGTCACCCTGGGTCAGTGGGCTGTAAATGAACTGATACTAATTACGGTAAACAGCAGCACATCAGAGCGTGTGTTCCTGCATGTGTGTTTGCACGCACGCATGCGAGTGGTGAAACTGGAATGGCTTAATTCACGGAAAAGGGAGGTCCGCACATCAGCCCCGAGCGGCAATCAGCAGTGTTTAATTGTTCATGTTGATCATCTCGGGTGGTGGCTGTTAAGGTTTTAGGCTGAGGCCTCCCATCTATTTTCACACTTCCTCTCCTGAACACTTAATCATCAGAGTGGTGTTTGGATTTGGGCGTCGTGGGCTGAGGTACCAGTAACTTGAACATATAAAATGGATATAGTTTCAACACCAAATTCTATCCGTATGCATGTGTCATTTGTGGATGACGTCACCCGACATATTTTGATGAAAGCAGTGAGCCACCTGTTGATTTGCCGTGTTATTGCACGATTCCTTCTTCACCCACAGTCTCACATGACTCCACGCCGTCTAATTGACTCCACTCTCTGTAACTTACCCAATCAAACGCTCCCATGATGCCTCACTAGGAACGCGACTGACTGACTGAGTGGTGCCTTGTAAGTATTTAACCTCCTGCAGTGGAGACACACACACACACACACATCAACCCAGTCACTCAGTCAAGGCAGAAAATCAGATTGACTCAACCTCTGAAGGCAGTGCCATTGAAATCAGATTACAGATGAGGGAGCCCACAATTTCCAGAGCACCGCATCCACCACAAACGCTTTGGCCTTGAAAACGTACACCTCTTCCACCTTCTCTAACACACACACATTCGCCAAAGCGCACACACACGTACACATTCACTTGAAGGGAAAAGTGATCAACAGGGAAAGTGATGGCTGGGGGAAAATTGAAGGTAATTAAGTCCAGCCCTCCTTGTCTGAATCGATGAGATGAGGGGTCGCAGGCCCATCTCACGTTGCACTTTCCTGTTAGACCCTTTCTCAGCCCCTCTCTCTATTTCTCTACCTTTCTCTGAAAACTCATACACGGATGCATTACATTTGTATATCTACATATGAGTTCCTTGAGTGTGCATCTTGCTACATATGCGTTATTGTAGCAGCCCTCAGTTCTCTCCATGAGGGCTGATGTTGACATCCTGCTTCACAGCCTGTCCAGCCGCCACAGTGTGTAGCCAAACGCCCTGAAAGTGTCTGCCACATTGTTCTCCCACTTGAAAGTCAGCAAAGCTTTGTCAGCGTCCTCTAGTGTAGTCCTTTATCGTATTCACACGCTGTGCTGTATTTTTAGCCCATCCAAGTCCGTTCCCTTTGTTCCGGCAATTCTTGAGCAATCTTTCAGACCCCCCTGCCTCCTCCATTGTATTTTTAGACAAAGGTGAAAAATGGCAGACCTGACGGGGAATTATGAAGGACCTTTCCCTTGATGAGGGCTGGGTCTGTCTGAGGAGATGGAGGGCGGGGGACTAGACAAGCTGTGTCAAAGCTGTGCCTGTCTTGAGCACAGAATGAACATCATGGATCCAAAATATTGCTCATATAAATAATGTATAACATTATTCCATTTATATTTAATAATTTATTCAGACTAACATTTTCATGTGGTTCCATTTGGAGTGACAGTTTGACCTTTTGGGAAATACACTTTTTGAGTGTACAGTGAGCTTAAATGGCGGTGGTAGGAGGATTGGGTTACATTTGGACAGAGCCAGGCTACCTGTTTTCCCCCATTTCCAGTCTTTGTGCCAAACAAAATTGGCATAATTAGTGTACAGACAAAAGAGTCGTATCGATCTTCTCATCTAACTCTTGGCAAGAAAGTGAATAAGTGTATTTACAAAAATGTCAAAACTTTTCCTTAAATCAGGGACAACGAATGACCGCTGTTAGCGTGGACACTGGCAGCCTTTGCCTTCACATTATACAAATATTCAGTTAGGTAAGTGGACTGTTTCGGAGAGATGTCAGAAAATATATATACATTGAATTTAATCTACAGAATCACTATTTTAATAGAAAATTCAGAGACTGAAGCAGGAAAACTATGGTCTGAGGTTCACCCAAATTGTAAAGTGTTGCCTGCACTTCTTCATCTAACAAGACTCAGCTGAAAAATATCTGGCCTTTTTGAAGACTTCTTTTTTAGACTATTTAAAGTGGGGTGTATTTTCTTTCACAGTAATCGTGAAAGTGCATCAAAAATTTGGGGACTGACATATACACATCATTGCTAAGATTTAATTTAAAGCATGTCCATGTCAGGCCTGTGTTTTCTCAAACAACTAGCATACATGCATAGTGACAAAAACTACCATTGTAAAAATGGCACCCAATGATGTGGCAAACCATTAAAGAGGCAATGGGGCTTGGCCTATGAGCATGGCAGCCTGCCCAATTAGAGAATATGTATGTGCTGTTTAGAAGCTGTCATTGTATTCGTGCATATGTGTATGGGTATTTGTCCATATGGATCTGAGTGCGCTGGTTTGCTTCTTGTGTACATGGTCATGTGTGTGCATGGGTTCAGGTCTCAGAGTAACAAATACAGCCAGATACATTCCATAAAGAGCATTTTACTCAAAGGCTTAATTATTATTTTTTTAGTTAGCCATGGTCCTGACGAAGGAGAAGGGGGTATGGGGCACGGGGGGAGTCAAGCCACTACTTCAACAATCCATGTTAGGGCGACCGTGTTTCATTTCCTGGTGCCTGCCTTAGTTCCCCTTAAATAGCATTACCTGTTGAAGCCAGTTAAATCACCGACAGCATGATTAGAGGGCCACTGAGGTCCCAGAGTCTGGGCAACAAAGCACGGACTAGCCTTTAATTCAATTTATCTTTATAAACATACACATCTGCCTCTGATTCACCACACATTTTCGAAATGTTTTTTACTGCTTTGACAGAAAAGTTTGGGCTCAATTTACTTTCATACTGAAAAACACTCTCTTTCCAGAACCACCTATATCTGGATATTGATAATTTTGCTCATAATAAGGTCTATGGTAGTGAGTGCTGCATAAAACAGTACATAAAATATATTCCTAATGGTGCATTAATGGCTAAGATCAAAAGACAACTGTATTGTCCAGGATGATATAAATTTCCTGGGTCAGTTCATGGTTAATAAGGATATATGTGTTCTGAATATATCAGAGCAGATATAGTACAATATAATTATGATAAATGAGTGCATTTGTGCTCTTTGTTAGGTCATGATATTTTGCAGAAAATCACATGAGCAATAGATTTTGGACAAAGGTTATTGCATGCCAGATTTTGTATCCAAATGTATGAACACAACAGAACTAATATTTGTATAATATTCAAAATTCACACTTAAATTAGCATTTGAAGCATTATCCAATGCTAATTTGCTTCCCCTTGTGATTATCCCTTCAATACAAAAACAAAAACAAACCTTCCAGATAAAGAACATATTCATGTATCTTGTTCATGGGGCTATGACTGAGATAATATATCGTTTTGGTATGTAAATAATACCTATATTCTGGCCTTGTTGGTCCATCTGAACATCTTCACCACATGGGACTTGTGTAGGTGAAAGAAACAGATGGGTGCTGGAGGACATCAGCTGTGGCCCGTTAGCCAGGTCACCATGCTCGCCATTGTCACAAGCAGACTCAAGCCTCATGTCTACATTCCCAGGTCATGTTCTGGAAGTGCAGGGTCATGCCCCTTCACCTTCACCCCCACCAATGAATTAGGAGCCAAACACGATGTAATTACACCCATTTGGCAAGGGACTAGTGGTAGGACTGGCAAGTGGTCTGCAGTCTCCTGTGCCTGTCTCCCTAGACAAGGCTACTCAAACAAGGGCCATGACCTACCTTTGTCAAGCACCAACCTCTGAGACTATTGGGTGATCAGACAGAGACAACAGCATCCTTTTATGTTGTACAGATCTGATTTATTTATTGTCTTGCACCTTTATCAAGTCTGAAAATAATTCAAAGCCTCACAAAAAAATGCACGTTCTCTTAAAACACATTTTTAGAGATAACATTAAATGTAGAAAACAGTTTCCCGATATAACACCATGTTTCACCATGCATGGTGAGCCACAGCAATGCCACAGATCATAAGGGTGTTATCAGTGGCTGCATCAAAGGATAGGCAGAGGGAGAAGTGTAACAAATCCTGGGTGCTTTGAGTATGATAAGCATCATTTATCACTGAGAGTGCTGCTGGCCCATTAACAACCAATGCTCCATTAGCACTATCTGCAAGGCTTTTATAATGCCTTGTCTGCCCACATCTTTACGTTTGTATGAGGAAATCATTAAACATTGTTTGTGTGAGACGGATGCAGCTTTTAGGCAACTAACAGCTAGGCCATGTTCTCTGGGGTACTGGTAGGTGGAGATATGGAATCTATTTTTTATTTTCACTTGTAACAGCAGTGAAATAAGTTTGTAATTGATGCTAATTTCCTTTGCAACACATGCCAAAAAACATGCAAGTCAGATGGTCCATAACTGTGAATGAGTTTGAACTGTGATTATTTGTTGGTTGTGTATTGAACAGGAGAAAATAGAGTAACACATATGATAAATGTGACCTATGAAAGCAGCCTTCACTGGTCTGATGGAAACAAAGGTGGAAAAAAGAAGGTGGACACTGTGGCATTGTTAAATTAGTGGAATTCTGGGATTTAAATCCCAGTAGGGGATGATTGCATCTGCAATAATATCTTAAACAAGGAATCAGAAATACATTATTACCTCAACACCATAGACAGGGGTAACCTTCAGTACATTTCTATACTTGGTTATGCTGTCTGTGTTGCAGCCTGCGTTTGGCTGCATAGTTGTGTGCTTGTGTTTGTTTTCTTTGCATATTTATTCTTATATTGCGGTGTATTAAGCTCACAGGGCCACTGTAGGATAGTGCCAAAGTCATACATTTTACTACTGAATAATTCTGTAATAACTTTCTTAGCCATGTGTGCTAAGAAAGACTGTGTTTAAATTGCCTCACAGGTGCTGGTAGGCACGACAAATAAAAGGTCACAAAATCTGTCCTGTAATGTAAAAATGTAAAAAGTCTGCTTATTGGCTTGGTGCTGCCAAATTCATGTTGCTCATCTCAAGGCAACAGAGTTAGTTAATTTAAGACATTTTTATTCAGCATGATAGCTGTGCACAGAAACAGCATAATAAACTAAACGCTAGGCATGTAGAAAGTTACGGATTTCACCTTTTAATGTGAGCTGAGAGAGTGAGTGACTTATAGCCATAAAGCCTATCAGTGTTTCATTTTTCGGTGGATGAGCCCTGCGATCTGTGATCAGGTCCTGTCCGTGTCCTGAAGGAGTTGAATAGGTTTTAAAGGGAGGGGCTGAACAGTAATTACCATCTGACCCCTGCTCTGGCTAATGGGGTAGTGGGGGTGTGGGGTTTATAAGTAATGGGTGAGGGCTGGGGATTAAGGATAGGGGAGGAGAGGCCTCTCTCTCAGACAGAAGATGAAGACATTTATGTTTGTATGAACAGACACTGGAGTTCATTGTCCTCCACACTTCCTGCACCCCCCTCCCCGCCAACATAAAATGACCCCCCTCAATCTGGTGAGGTATCTTTACCAGCGAATATATGCACACACACACACACACACACACACACACACACACACACACACACACACACGGCATTCTGTACACACAAATACACATACACGCACACATCCTCCTCCTGATCAGATGACATCATTAACAATCATTACTGGGACACCAGGAAGTGCAGAGATCTCCGGCTCGGCGTCTGGCTGCACGGGATCAGGTTAGCCTGCTTGAGATGAGAGATTTGAAAAGGAAAGCAACCACCAAAGCTATTTTACCTCACATTTCATTAATACCTCTGTGCTAACAGAAGCCACAAAGGAACGATGGTCAAATACAAAAGAAATTCCAACCCACCATCACTTCCGGTGATTTTTGTCCACAACAATTTCCCATAAATTCGTTATTAACATTTTTCTAAAATGCTGGAAATAGATTTTCTTTTGTATCCAGTGTAAGAATAAAAAAACAGCTTGAAGCAGTTTGTTTCTGATGGTTTTAAACATGTAAGCAAGGCCTCCAGATGGCGGCTTGATCAAATATTTAAGCATTTTGATAGTATTACACAAGCATAATGTTTATATGTATTACCTTTAGGGTTCCTCTGATGTTGAATATTGCATTGAAGTTGGATGATCAGTGTTTTCTTATCCTGACAATTTAAACTGCTACAGGGCTTTGTGGTTCCTGTGGCCAGGTTAGTGATTTGGGCTGGGGCTGGTGTTTGGTGTGTGCTGGAGCCATGGCTCCTCAGAGTGAAAGGCCTTCTCTTTCGGGCCCAGGGAAAGCTGACACGCCAGGCCTGGGTTAGTCAGTGACAGGCCCCTGGCAGGAAGTTAGTCTGAGTCCATGGACGTCTCAGTAGCTGCTCTTGTATGACACTAACCACAGCTACCACAAGACAAGCAATGCTGCTGTTGCTGTCGGAGGCTATGTTACTGTGATTCGTTGCATGCAGACCTTTCCGTGGTGGGACAGGGGAGAACAGCGATATGAATTTATGTTAGTGGCAGCTTGCATGCATGCATGCATATGTGCGTGCAAAGCTGCAAACACATGTACATGCACGTGTGTATGATTCAATCTTTGCCTGTTAGTTTGTGTGTGTTTGTGTGTATCTGGACTGAGATCTAAATGCTCCACTAGTGAGGAGAGAAGAGTGACCCCTACTGTCAAAGAAACTATACACCAGGTCCATAGTGTGTGGGTACATGATAACACCATACTGACACACTAAATTACCCTAAAAGTAAGGTCAACATGATTACATATAATTTATATACACATAATTGCACTATTAATGCAATATAACTGTGTTCAAACATTGAATCGACGCCCAGAATTTCACAAAGAAGACAGTATTTTAAATGTGGGTTGTCTTCCCGATAGCCTTTACCTCAGACAACAATCATCAGTAAACATCACAGCCAGAGAAGTACTTTTATATGTTCCATCACCATCCACTTGAGCTTTCAGCTTTTTTTCTGAATAGGGGCTATGATTGGAGCACGGAGTGCTGGAAATCCTTTGAAAAGGGAAAACAAAAGGTCTCCTCTGCTGTGATGAAGCATACCTCTCAAGAGACCGGACCTGGGCCCGACTCAACCTTTCACACAATCGCCGGCCAACAATGCAACAAACCCTGCCCTCGCAAACCTACTATTGTACTGGAGCACGCCACAGCTGTGGAGAATCACATTTAGGTGTCAGAGGCAACAAATGTTTCTTTAATTGGAATAGAGGTATTAGCTCATGTTTCCTCCCTGTGCTTTATGAATCCCCTGTGCCTATTGTTTGGAAGTTCGCGTTGACGTCGCCTTGGCGGCCCCAGCGGCCACGACTAATTGAGAGTGTGTGTGTTTGGACCAGGTTCAAGAGGAACTAGCGTCTCTTGGTTGTGTGTGTGGGTGCGAATAATAGTGTGTGTGTGTGTGTGTGTTTTTTTGTTGTTTTATCCAAGGTTGTGCCTGTGCTCAGGTCTACGTGCAGGATCCTGTGCTGTGACTCTCTTTGTGTTCTCTCATTGACGGTGAATCTTTTTCCATTTAGTTTATTCTAAATGAGCCTATACACACTGTGACTCTGAGCCTGAGCAAAGTAATTTAGTAATTTCACTCCATTTGAAGAACCCCCCCCCCTTTTCACCACAGTCACCTAATCTGGTTTTCAGACAGATTAAATCAACAGCCAAACACAAACAGTGACCATATTTGAATCCAAGTGTTATTTGTAAAAACCCTGGACAAATAAACTCAAGACAAGATTAAATGGGTTGTCCGTTTCATATGCTTAATATCCAATATAAATATTTGAGCTGTTTTTGGATAAACAAACATAACACCGATCTTATCATTGAGTTTTTGGGGGGGCACAATCAGCTTTTGATTTACAATACTGAGAAAAAGAAAGTATAGTAGGATATGACCATGAAATATTCCTATATATAATTTGACGAGAATTTTTTATTTTTTATTAGTTTAATGTCGGGAGCGATTCCCTATTGGCCCGATAAGTACCAGATTTTGTGCACTCTCCTGATCTTTCCTAATCTGAGGAGATAAGATTACTGTTAATCTAGGGCATCAAAGACACACCAATCTTTTTCCTAATATGGGATCTTAACACAGGATTAAGACAATTTGCCACAATCCAGGTCACATGGATTGAAAGATTAAGAAAAGCAAGAGCTCTTGATTTTCCAACTTTCACTTATTCAGTAAATGTGTTATGTGGAATGTTTGGCTAATCTTTCTAAAACCAACACTTTATGATATAAATGTCATAACGATTATACTGTAATTAGAATCAATTTAACATATTTTTCCAATATATGTCGTAAAAATCATACTGTATACAGGTATATTCACATACATATTACATATACATATTTTTTTATACTGGATTTAACAATATGTATATATATATATATATATTGTTAAAACCAGTATAAATTTAATACGAAGAAGGTCAGGGTTACAGTAAATTACATTGAATGACATAATAATCTCAAGCCCCCCAATATTCAGTCCAAATCTAAACACTTGTGCTGATATTAGGAGCCAGAAATAATAATATGCACAGAACAACAATGTCACTGATTTAAATACTTATTGTTTGATGAAGTTACTTGTCTAATTTGAAGGTACCAGACACTGGACAAATCACATAATCCACATATTTGTTTCCAACATTGCGTTTACAGCGTAAATCTTTAATCTTCTGTTTCAGATGAATAACAAATCAAAGTCATCACAAGTCAGTACTATGTGTTTTCTCTCATCTTGAGAGGGGACAGGTGCTGCTGGCCCAGATTGGTGTCAACTGGGGATTACAGCATGCGTCGCGGAGGGACTGTAAACGCAACTCAAGAACTACTGTTGTAGGAGCTGAGATTACAAATATGGATTAGGAGCAAAATAAGACGCAGATAGTGCTAAATTCACAAGATAATCTGTCAGCATGCCTTGACGAAAATATTCTTTATGTGAAAACAGAATTAAGACGGCTTTAGGGGTGTGCATGTGTGTGTGTGCATGAGGACTTCCTTGCATGTTTGGGTGTGTGTTGGGTGAGGAGTGGTTGGGATTATTGCAGAAGCGGATGCACTTGATGGCAGTGAATGTCTATTCTTGAATTACAATATAATTACTGAAATACACAGGAAATTGACCTTTAGTTTGGCCTAAATTCTTAATCTACAAAATATAGATATTTTCTCTTGTGTGTGTTTGTGTGTTTCACACATTTTCTTTTGACTGCGATCAGATATCTGAGGTTTGCTCGCCAAAACTAATGTGATCAGAGCAGAGAGAGAGTGTAGACTGAGTATGTGTCCATGCAGCAGTGGGCCCAGAAGTGAGTGGTTTGGAGAGAATTCATTAGCGTGTAGACAGGTGGCTAGAATTACACTCCACCAGTGAAAGTCAGCAGCCGGAGCTGTCCTGCACTCCTCTCTCCCCCTCCCCTCTCTCTCTTTCTCTCTCTCTCTTTCTCTCTCTCTCCCCCTCTTTCCCTCTCTCTCTCTCTCTCTACCCCTCTTTCCCTCTCTCTCTCTATCTCTCTACCCCTCTTTCCCTCTCTCTCTCTCTCTCTCTCCCCCTCTTTCCCTCTCTCTCTCTCTCTCTCTACCCCTCTTTCCCTCTCTCTCTCTCTCTCTCTCTCTACCCCTCTTTCCCTCTCTCTCTCTCTCTCTCTCTCTCTTTCTCTCACTATTTCTCTCTCTCTACCCCTCTTTCCCTCTCTCTCTCTCTCTCTCTTTCTCTCACTATTTCTCTTTCTCTACCCGTCTTTCCCTCTCTCTCTCTCTCTCTCGCTCTCTCTCTCTCTCTCTCCCCCTCTTTCCCTCTCTTATTCCCTCTCTCTGTGAGCAGTAAAGCTACACCGGCCTGGATGACATTTCCAAAGACAGCAGGCCACTGATTAGAAAATGGTCTGCACTGAAACAACAGCCTCCGATCTTTATCAAAGTTTAACATCCCCCCCCCACCCGCTCCCTCTCTTTCTCTCTCTCTCCCTCTCCCTCTCCAACCTTGCTTGCTATCTATCCGTCTCGAAGGCCTGTCTCTCTTGGGAGCCAACTATAAGTACTCCATCAGGCAAACCGCATTAGTGTAATTTTGTCCCAGGAAATTAGCAGAGCAGAGCGGCGCCAATTAGAAGTCAATAGCTGGCTTTATTAATCGAGCTAGCCATCGCACTTGATTAGATTAAGCTGGGGCTGAGCTCTGTGTGTGTGTGTTTGTGTGAGGGTGTCTTTGTGTGTTTATTCATCTGTGCTTGGGCCTGTCAGTGAATTGCTTGTGCATCCTTGTCTCTGTGTATGTGTGTGTGTGTGTGTGTGTGTGTGTGTGGGGCCTCATGCAGAGAGCGGCAGGTGCTGCTGACTTGCTGATCCTGTCTCATTGTGACTGTCTGCGGCTCTGTCAGAGCTCAGTAATATGTTGATATTGACCCTCTTCGACTGCAGGCTCTTAGGAGACTCACTGCAGAGGGGGCCGAAGCTAGAGGCATCAGTTAATACAGAAACAAGCCAGCCAATTGGATAAATTAAACTGACATTATTATATTAACTGTTGTAATCATATAGCAGCAATTAGCGGGCCACATAAGGAGCACAATATCATACTATCACAGTGTAAACCATTGCGAACACATGGATATTGTCGTAAATAAAATAGTTTCACAACTTGACTCCTTTCTACATTAATACCTGTCTTCTGTGCTTATGAGTCAGTTCCTCGGATGACATGAGAAGATGTTTACAGTTAGATCAACATAGATCAGTGGATTTGACAGCTTAGGTGGCATTATTCACGGATATACAGAAATATCTTGAAAATGTGGATATATCTCGCTAGTATATCCCCTTGGTTGATCCTCTACATGCAGATTAAAGTGGGAATTTCCTGTGTTATCACTGCCCCTGCCTATATGTGTAATCTCAAAATCTCAGGCCTCACAGACTATCCTTCCCAAACTTGTCCTAATCCGTCTGGCATATCTGTTGGCTAACACCTGTTCCTGAAGGAGCTTAAAGTGGTGAGAGAGGCTGTAGAGAACGGACGGGATGTGGGAAACAGCATGTATTGAAATGTGTCCTTGAAAAGTCTTTTGTGTCATTTCTGTCAATCTCTATAGGTTAAACTTGTACTTGTGTGTTTTTTCTGTAAGTCTGTATACGTATCAGTCAGTCTTTTGTCAGTTTGCCACTTTCTCCCTCACTCCTAAAATAAATCTTTACAATCCATATCCTGAAAAACACTGGACCAGAGCCTAACTTTAACCAAACACACTTCAGACATGTGTGGTGAAGTAGCTTGTATACAAATTATACATTCAGAAATGGAACGGAAATATACATTAGAGTGAGAACATTGTAATTTTCTTTTAAAACATGAGTCTCTTTACAGAGGTAAAAGATCTAATCACAGTTCACTGCAGCCACTGAGTACAGGGCTAGAGTGTTACATTTCCAGCTGAAAACACTTGGAAATCCAAGGCCCCTGTGTGTCTTTAAAACATGGAGTTAAGGGACCACAAAATGGTCTACACAACCAAACCACAGAAACCCCACTCCCTGTACACACACACATACACACACCAACACTGGCACCAGTATCACCACTGCCCAGAATGGCAATGGTGAAGCCAATCTGTATATGCAGTGACCATCAACATTCAGACACTCTTATGTTAGAGTTCATTGCAATCTGTGCTAAACAAAGGTGAAATTAGTCTTTTTACGCCAATGCAGCCCATCATTCCATCCAGCTACAGATACTGCTAGCATAGCCGAGGCCCCAAAACAACGTCAGGCTTCACTGGCCCAGAAAGCACAGCTCCCTCTGGGCCGCGTCTGAGAGGCTGGTGGCTAAATTGCTCTGACAGCTACATGCTTTAGCAGATGCAGTTCCCATCCAGTGAAACAGCCTCTTTGGGAGCAGATAAGCTAAAGAGAGTTTGTATGGCTGTAGTTGCATGGGTTTGGGGGTAGCTAGCTACTAACTGTAGCTGCTGGACAGAGCTTGTCCATTATGATTGAGCTCATGAATATTATGGTTGAAGACCTCGCAGACAATATAGTGTCAGCAAAGGGGGATGCTGCAAGCTGGGTATCAGTGCAAGTTCAACCGCTGATCTGAGAGGACATCGGCAATTGTATCATTGTAAATGAAAATACAAAATGAAACATAGATTGTCTCATTACAACTAAACTATTGTATTCTATTACAGGGTATTAATTACCACAGTTTCAAGTCTTAACTTATTAGGTTTGGACATTTACATTGTTTAGGACATCATCTTTTTGAAACCACATCAATCCCTTCAGTAAATCTCTTTTGCTAAAATGGCTCAGTCAATATAAATGCCAGCTGGATCCATGGGAAACACATACCAGGAGCTATAAACTCTACTGCAACAGCAATCAATTGTGCATCATGCCAAGGTACTTTCTAAAGGGTGGCAGTCTTACACCCCACCTACAGATCATCTTACGGGGCACTTCAATCTCAAATCTAATCACAGAAGCAGCAATAGCTGTGAAGGGAAACAAAGCAAGAGGCATTTCATATTCATCTCCCTTGTGTCAGGTGGACTAAGTGCCAGCTGGACTGAAAGGGCTGGCGAGGATGCAGGTAATGTTGCTGACTACAAAACAGTCTTCGGTTACCAAGCAAAATTATCGATCAGTGCCGCCACAGGGGAATTGTAACTGTGCTGTTTGAAGACATAGAATTTAAATGTTTCTGACAAGGGGAAGTGAAAGAATGCAAAATGATTTTTGAATAGGTCAGTAGTGAATAGTTGAAATACTGAATTGTTGCAATAAAGAAACAAAACCTGAAAATGTTTTTATCTACCTTTTAAAAGCTAAATGTGCTTATAGAACCAGCTGTGAAGGTGTAGCCGGTACAATTGTATTGCAGTTAAGTGTGAAAAATAGCAATTGAAAATGGTGTAGAAACCTCATACCCACCATTTCTTAGAAAATAAACAATTATTGCGTCCGCAGAGAATATCAAATGACATTCTTGAATGTTTTGTTTTTCACTTTTAACAAAACAATACCAACTGTGTTTCTCTCAAAAAAAATTAAATTATGCCAAAACATTCCCATTTGTTACCTTATCTAAAAAATTCCCCAATCCAGCAAAGTTCTTATTCCCAACCCATCCCCAACAATCAGCAGCATTCACGTTGACTAAATCATGTGAAGCATCGCAGATGTGACCAGCTTCTAACCTCATCTGTGTAGACTCCAATGTGCCTCAGGAAAACAATGTGAATGAATAAAACTCAGCATAAACAAACAAAACCATAATCCAGGGTTTTTTAACACGATACCCACAGAGTTGTTGATATTCCCAATTCTTTCCTTTCATTTATGAGGCTTGGTGAGGACATGTAAATATAAAAGAGATTCCACTATAAAGAGTGGAATCAGATAAAATAGAAATCTGTCAGTACTGCTGACTGTTTAAAAGGATCACGCAAACAAAATGAGGAAAGCCAAACTATTTCCATGCTACTCAAAACATTACAATATGGAGGCTTGAGGGAGAGAAACTTTCTGGTGCCTTCACTAACTCCTTTTTCATCTCTTGCCACCAAAAACCTCTCCTTTCTTTTATTATTTTGAGATCCTTCGGGCCCCACGCTTATGAGTGTGTGTGTGTGTGTGTATGTGTGTTTCTTGGAGAAAAACACCACTTATTAGGTGTCACGTCGTGTTAGAAGCTGTGACCTGTCAGGGCTCGTCTCGCTACTTATCTGTTACCACTAGCCTGTTCAGTGTCTGCGGGTGGCTTGGAACACTGCACCTCAATACACATATTTGCTGTTCAAGCATGACCTGAACAACGTAGAGGTCAGCCATCAAGATGACCCTAATTGTCAGACACCAGAAAATACAAAGACGTTTTAGAAGCTTTCCAATCCTCGGGCTGAATGGCCGGACAATTATCATGTAGCTGAAGACACAGAGAGAGGGGCTTGAGGAAAGTTGAGGAAATTGTTTCAACTTCATTGAAAGTCATTCATTTTAGCATGTGTCAGTACAGTATGAGGTTGCCTGAGAAGTAAAGGTGGAGCCCAAGTTCTGAAGTGTTGCCCAAGTGTTCACCATTTTCCAGGCTATAAATCATGCTTGAGATGGGGCCTTACGAAACTGGAATTTGAGAGCATGACAGTGATGGAGGTGAGCTGCCAGACAGTGCGTCAGGTAGCTGCCACACAGGGTTGATCAGCTCCGTGACAAGCCAAGACGCCCGGCCTGTGACATTCTGTGCTGTCCAACAGGTTATGAAGGCAGGCAGGATGGCGTTGGGGTGACAAGAACCAGGGGCTGTCAGGAAGAAAACGCCAGGGCGAGATGTCATGTTCACCGCGTCGACCCGGTGCCACCGTCTTTGATTTTGCTCGGCCAAGACAGCTGTGAATACGTGTGCATGGTGCTGATAGATGTGTGTGTGTGTATATTACATCTCAATGATGTGAAGTGTGTGTGTGTTTTAGATGTTCTGCGTGTGTTTTGGAATGTTTAAGAAATGTTAGCAGAAAGAGGCTCATAAAAAATGTTCTCATACTTAAGAAAACATTTTTTTTCCTGCAAAACAGTAGCTTTGCTGTTCTATCCAGATAGACACAGACTTGTGTTCTCGTAAAGGATTCTCATGATGTTAAAACATTTAAAAAGACGCCTTTGTTTTGCGACATTCAAAGGAAGCATTCAGAGTTTGTTTTGTCATTGTGTCAGGCCAGAGAGGTTATTTAATGATTCTGACAAACTGATATTTACTCCAAGCAGAATATGTGGCATATAAACTGATGGGCATGCTTTTATCCTATGCATAGGTACAAGTGAGTTTAAAGCCCAAACATCTGTTAAGTATAAAAGAAAATATTCATTTTTCATTGAATTACATCCTCGAAGCCTACAATGTCGTGATTGTCTTTCCCGCCTGTTTCTGTCTCTGATGTTGGCTGATTCATGGGCCAGGTTGAATTTTTGCACATTTACACTGTCAAAAGTCATGTTAGGCGTGATCCAGCTACCCCAGGCCTCCAACAAGACAACCCAATGCAACCCTTGGCGAAAGACATGTGGTGTTATCAGGGCCATCTGTTGGACATACTCCAGACACGGCAGAAGTAAAGTCATCAAGGGCCCCAATTAATCACAGCACCTTAGGGCCACGTTTAAGGCGACTTGTGAACTCAAGGATGAGGGCTTCCCATTCCAGAAATGTTCTTTTTAAGCACTTTGCACTGGCAAAGACTGCACAAAATGTATCTTGAATTGATCAATACTGTACAGCGCAACCATGCACAAACAGATAATACACAGGGACAAATACAGACAAAACCCCACCCTCTCCCAGCTCATTCCTTTTATGATCTGTATTAGTGTTATACCTAAAAACCCATCCCATGTTAAATCGCAGCCTGCTGTTGACTGAAAAGTTTAATGATAGCTGCAGGGCCTTACGCGTTAGTATCTGCTATTGACAGTGATTCATTTCTCTCCTCTCAGTCTTTCCTCATCCTGCCTCTGAAGGATAAGGGTTGAAGTCACGGTCAGGACCTCTAAATGGGGCCGTCGTTCCTGTCTTTCCACCAATCACAAGACCTGCTTTAGAGAAGGCTTGGTCAGATGACAGCAGAGGCATGACAGTGCTCAGTGCCAACAGTGCAGCACTCACACACAAACACTGTGCTCTACATATTTGCTTATATTTAGGTGCTACAGCATCCTGTCATGTGCATCACCGTATCATATTGCACATTCATACTCACTGACAGCTCCTTGTATCCAAACACTAACACAAACACCAGTTAGGCGAGTTCATCGATAAAACTGCCTAAATGATTTCATTGATTAGTGAAACATGCATGCAGGAAGTGTTCGCTTTAACAAAAGAGTCATTTCAGGATTTGAGACAGCCTGGTGCTGCTTTTTATTATTATTTTAGTCAGTATGTGTTTTATGGGAGCCATTCCTTGTTACTGAAATGGCCTTTAGATCTTGCATAATGCTCCCTATACTCTATGTCTCATCTTGTCATATTTGAACTGTTGTCTCTGTCAAACAGCCCGATGAATAGAAGAGGAGATGAAGAGAGAAAAGCTAGAGGGTGAATCAGTCTGCGGCAGACTACTTCATGCAGCAACACACAGAGATCAATATTTACCGACACTCCCCTGCTTTAGACAGCATTCATGTCAGAACGAACAAACAGTCCCCACTGCAAAGGTAATGTCCAGCCCACACACTACACAGTCACACAGCATACACTCTCTCTTACCTCGCCTTCCCCCCCCCCCCCCCCCAGACAGAGACACTCCTCCCTGAGACAAAAGCACAGGTAAAGGTTGACAAAAGGTGTCTATGGATCTTTTGAGTCACACACGGCAACCGCTGTCTACATTCACCCTGCAATTATCTCCTTACAGACCTAATCCTGGCAGTTAAGTGGCTGGCTAAAAGCATGTGTACACAAACAGGGCCGGAGAGCAAGGTGGTGCATGCCGTTTATCTGCTGGCTCCATCACACACCTGATGTACGGCCATCGGCAAGCCTGACTGGAAGCCACTCAGTTTGACCTTATGGGAGGTAAACCACATAAGGCAGCTGAAGGCAAATTTGCATGTTATGATTTTGTATGGTTGCCATTGTCAATTTTCTTTTTGTATGTGCTGGAACATCCTCTTAAGCAAATGTTACTGTTTGTTTCTATTCTGTTTAAACACGGAGGGAAACCTGGTGGCTTTTTGGTGCGATTCTTTAGTTACGCCCCAAGCTACATCCTTTCTTAAAAGCTCATTGCAAGTTTAAGCTGCTTTTGGAGCGAAATTACTGGTGTGTTGAGTGTCTGAGCATTCAATGACAAATTGGTGTAACTAAAGACAGTTCTTGAAGATGTTTACCACTTGCTTGTATACAATTCATCTGAATCCTAAATCATTTCAGTGGATACATCCCATTTTATCATTCCTCGCTCGACCCATAAATTGGGTGGACCATCATGGATGTTTTTCCAATCCCCCTATTTTTGCTATCTATCTATCCATCCATCCATCTATCTCTATCTATCCATCTCTATCCTTTCTATATACAGTATATCTCTATCTAAAAGTAACAGGAAGTTGTCAAAATGGCTCCACAACATCCAGCCTTAAATCTGTGCATGACCCAGGAGACAGTCATTTTACAGTTGCTAAAATGAGCAAAACCAGTGCTAAAGGGAAGGGTGGGAGAGGTAACTTGAGCCAGTGTGAATGGACTCATTGTTGCTTTGGCTTAATTAGGCGTGACAAGCGAGGCGTGAACAGATTCCCATCATTAGGCTCTCTAAAAAGCCCATTAGAATCAATGGGCCACACTCCGGTCAGACTTTCTGTCTACCAGCCAGCCAGCCTCCTGCCCCTTTAGCAGGGCACTGGATATAGTTACAGCCACCCAGCGACGGCGAACTCAAACAAGGCAATTCTATAGCTGTGGCCCTAACACCCGAGGTAATACGATTGACGCCACATTCGAGGGAAAAGGGGAGGATGATGAGAGAGGTAGGGAAGTGTGGGAGTGGTGGTTTGGGGTACAGTGCGAGAAAGTGTGTGTGTGTGTCTGCGTGTGTGTGTGTGTGTGTGTGTGAGAGAGAGAGAGAGAGAGAGTGAGAGTGCATCCACAAGCATAAGCCTGTCTGCTACACAGAGAACTGGACCAGGCAACACATCCCAGCAGCCAATGTGGCTGATAAACTGCAGGGATTAGCAGGCACTTCTGGAGCCCAAGTGGCCCTATCAATACAGGACCGGGCCCATTGATCTGTTGTCTGGACGGGTGCTGGGGCTAATTCCTGGACCTTGGCTCTGAGTGCCCCTCGCTAGGGAGGTGGGAGGAGGGCAGAGGTGGGGGAGAGACTGGCTGGCTACTAGTGGCGCCATCCACAGACCCTACTGGATTTGAGGCTCAGTGCTTACCATATACCAACTCAATAGCCCCATTACCACCGCACGGCTGATTGAGGCTCGTCAGAAAGAAACGGAGAAGCCAACACACATGATTTTCTAAAAGTTGCAAGTTATTTATTTTCCATAAACTTTTACTGACAAATGACCTGAGGCAGAAACATTTAAGTTGAAGCAAAAATATAACTTCCTAACTTTGAGTAAGCCCTGGTTACAGAAATGATACCATTTGTCATGTGATTCTTCATTGTGTGTAATCCAAACAGCGAGGTTGTAATTTAGAGGGAAATAAGAAAATAAAACATTTATAAATTAATACATTTGAATTACGTTTTAATTAGTTATATGAATGTATTTCAATATATGAATAATCTCATAAAATAGTTGGTTTACGGCTTACTTAGAGATGAAAGATTTATCCTAAAGTAAGGTCCAATTACCAGTTGACTTCCAGCTAACTTCACTTAGTTAAATAAGTGTGCCATTATCATACTTTAATTAGGGTTAACTGTAAACAAATTACTCACTCAAACATTTGTCAGTGTCTGGTATGGAAATTGCAGCGTGTTGACAAATGGAGCTTATCTATAGTAGAGTAGCGAGCATTAGCACCTCCATGTAATCCCTGCCTGTCAAAGATATGGCCAGTGGAGGAAGGGTAGAAAGAAGTGAAGAAGGGATAGTATGCTAAGAATGGGAGTTAGAAATTGTGAGGTAGCATACCTGTTGTAGAAAAGGGAGTGTGACAAAAGTAGTGGAAGGAAATGGAAGTTAAGGAAGGATTGAAAAAAAGTGAAGAGAAAGGGTGAGGCAAAAAGGAAGGGAGATTCTGCACGCTCTCTTTTAAAACTCACCTATTTAACTCTGCTTTTAACCTGTGATGCTAGTTATGTATGTTTTTGTTTTGTTTCTGTTATAATGTCATTTCTCTGCCTTGTTTACATTGTTAGTGCTTTTATTGCTTTTACCACGTAGAGTGCCTTTGACTACTAATATTGCTAAACACCCACTCATCACTCATGAATCTGTGAGCCGTGCCTTGCTGCAAAAAAATGTGGTGGGAGTGAACAGCGAAACAGACAGAGTTAAGGATAGCATATGTTCACTTTGGAAAAAGAGAAAGGGAGAAGAGTGAATGATAGACATGGTTAATACTACTGCCTCATTCAGTGGAGGTGAAGCCAGAAGATATAAGCACCTACTGCTGAATATTTCATGGTATAACTGTCTGACTGCCCGCCTGTCTGTTGAGTGACAGTCTCATTCTGGTGCTAAGGAGCATGGCATCCTCTACAGCACCCTGAGATACTGGAGCACCCCATACGAGGAGGAATGTACTGTATTGATTAATACCCATAGCACATGTGCATGCACAGAAGGAACGTTTTTTAGTATTTTTTCTAAATGGAGAAGATGACAAAGTAATTTTTTTCTCCAAACATCTGCAGCTGGTTTGACAGCCAATCAACAATTTGAGCCATGAATGACTGATTCAACATCTGACAAACAAGACTAAAGCCATGATCATACGAAAGTGCAAAAACAGACGCATAAATTGACCGTGAGAGTCTATAGCCACGATATTGAGGCACTAAGGCTGAACTTTGGCACAACAGTGCTTTGGGCTAAATGCTAACGAAACCATACAAAAAAAGACAATGCTAACATGTTGATGTTAATTAAGCATATGTTAACCATGGTCACCATCTTAGTTTAGCATGCCAACATGAGGCTGATGGGATTGTCATTAGCTTAACAGATATAAGGTCATAAACCTAAGAAAATAATTCTTTAGCCTCATGATGAGGCTAATTCATCCTCTGGGGACCATGAATGTCAATTCAATCCATTTAATAGATGTGCAGCTATTTCTGAACTATGGCTAAAGAAATAGCTGACAATGAAGTGGCTCATGAGATAAACACATCATATGGTATTTGGGGCCATGCGTGACAATATCACTTTGAGAATACATGCTGCCAAAACAAGAATGCTACACTTTGTGTAAAATGTGTTCATTAACACACAATTCTTAAAAAAGGTTAAATTAAATGACTCACTGGCCTTATTAGCCAGTATCCTGTCCAGTATTAAAATGTGACCGTACAGCTTTGATGTTCTGTGGTCTACCTGTTCTTCTTCCATAAGCTGTGCACAGCTTGTGCTGGGATAGCCACTTAGCTAGTCATACCATAATTAAGTCAGATAACTTATAAGGTGATGTATTGACCTGTAATTGCTAAAGGTTTTGCCCAAATGTGGAAAATATGAGGGAAACATCTTTGTTAGACCTGACTAACATAACATGTATTTTTCCTCATTAGTAGATCTGAGTGCACGACATATATCACTACTAAATATGCCAGGTACATTTTGTTGAAATATTTATGTAGCACAGTGAAAGACACAATTGACAGTGAATGTTTTCTTGTCACACACACACACACACACACACAGGATGCTTTTTGTCCGAAACCTAATGTTTTACTGTGAGTTGTCATATCCAGATATCCTTATTGATATTTCAACATGTGTGACTTAATATGTGACATGTGAATTTGAAAGTTAAATTCTTGAAGTATTACAACAGGTGGAGCTGTGATATAGAGTCTAAAATATACTGCTGAATGTTACTTTATGAATAGCCTTTAGTCAGAAGTTAAGTATGTGTTCTCTTATTTCAACCCCCCATTCCTCTATGTCACCACTTTCCCCCACTCTGCCTTTACTGGGGCATCTCCATCGACTCTCATCTTTCAGTAGAACCATTTCCCTAAAATCAGTTCAAAATAACGTTTCACCTCCAAATTCCTTCCAGAGACATCTGTTACCTCCCTGTGCCCTTCAGAGAGAAAACCCATTCATATTTGATACACGTCTGAGCAGAAATGTCAGTAATGTCTCCTGTAATCGTGATGAGTGCAATCAGGCGGGCTTTTGATGGGCTAACGGTTGGACGCTCACTCCACTACTGTGGCAAGAGTGATATTATATTTGGCAGCTGTGTCACATTTTCCTAAAAAGCTTTTCTTTGATTTCCAGACAAAAAGCTCTTGAGATTCCACTGACTTTCAGATCAATTTTCTTTTGTTTCCTTACTTTTCTGCCAGAGAAGAGAAAAAGGCCCAGTCTCTTTCAAAAGGCGATTTCCTATATTCCTTAAACTGATTGTTTTTATATATAATTTGGGGACAAGAATTTATTAAAATGTACTTATTTGTATATATTTTGTAAAGGAGGAGCTTTATTTATATAGTCATGCGAATGTGGAATTTTAACATATTCAGACAAGCATACATAAAATGCATAAAATACTGTTTACAGACCTGTTTTGCGGTCAGACTGAAGTGTTTTGACTTTTTTTGTTCTTGTTCCCAACTGTTTGAATTAATCATTGTCATTTTCCCTAAATTTGGAACCCATCTCAACCTGTGCTTCCAGTTTTTCACTGAAAATAATGTGAAAAATATTGCACCCTTAGGTGCCTATAATGCACCGTACAAAAGAGAAATGAAAGATTCCATTGAATTGCATCAACAAAGAATATTAGTGGCTGTGACAGAAAGGGTTGTAAGATGGCCGAAAAGGCATAAAATACTGAAAGTAGCAACTTCCGACCGCAAGTACAGACTCTTGCTGTTTTTTTTCTTTACCATTTATTACCATAGTCCAACAATCTTTACTGTCTATCATTAGTGTGTTTGTTGTTACCATACCCTCACTTTGCCTAGCTGCGCTGGATGGAGCCATACCTAATTCTAATCCCATGTAACTTTATATTTAAAAAAAAAAGAAACATTCTTGCAGGTGAAGGTCTGCGATGACTGTGGGTAAAAAAGGGGGAGAAGAAAATGTCCTCGCTGAAATGGCTTTAATGTGTCATGTAATCGCGACAAGTGTGAGATCAAGCGGGTTTTGATGGGCTAACTGTTGAAGTGCTCTCCACTCACATGCCAGGAGTGATATTACATTTGGCAGCCGTGTCACGTTTTCGTGTAAAAGCTTTCCCCCTGATTTGCTGACAAAAAGGTGCTCTTGAGATCCTGACGACATTTACTTCCATTTCCTTTTCCCTCCTCTGTGAAGGGGGGCCTTCACAGTCTTCAGTTGAGCAAATATTCAGACACCAATGTGCATTGAACTGGGAAGAGGATCAATGGTAAATCAATGAGAGTTCATTTCCTTTCTCCGTGCATCATCTTCCTTTGTTTCCAGTAGCTTTGAGCCAATCCTTTCAGCAGAATGGCCAATACTTTTCTCCAAGCAATGCTCTGAGATGAGCAAAATTCTCTGCAGATTGTTTCTCCATGAGGCCCTTGGCACCATGTCCTGTGTCCATGTTGTGTGCATTTAACCATTCAAGCACATGTGTACATTTTTGGTTGCACGCTGGTTGCAGTGTGTCAGGGGCCCAGGATCCTCCTAATCAGGCCTGACACTGTACCAGAGGCCCCTCATGCTACCTCTCACTAATTTCAACCTCACCGGTAACCTCTCTCCACTATCCCTCCACCGGGCTGACAGGAGCCAGACTGTGGCTCCAATCAATCCACTCTGATGGCAAATAGCTTCCAGAGCTGTGCCAAGCCTATTATTTCCCACCCAAAACCCGCGCAAGCTCAGGTGAAATTAGCCAAGCTGAAAAAGAGGGATGGAGGTCATCCTGGGGCTGACATCTTTTTCAACCAAATACTCAAAAAAACACACACACACACACACACCAACACACATCAGAGCAATCACCCGACCATTCTTTGATATTTTGACAGCATAAGTGCAGTCATAACCGTGCACGTTAATGCTATCATATGTATTTAAATTTACACAAGAGGAAGTGAGGGCTCTGGCCTAAACAAACTCAGGATGCCAGGGAGTGTGGGTCTTACAACACACTTCCACAAGGGATCAGGTGACTTCTGATGAGAGCTAGTTATGGTCTTGGATATCCTCCTCAAGTGCATCCACATTGCCTGGATAATCATGCAGGGAAGTCAACCAAGACTCTGAGGGAAATATTACATCAGTCTTCTGTGATTAATATCAGTGAAAAAAATGTATTTAGAAATGTGGTTATTTTTTCTGCACACGAATGATGAATTCAACATTGTTAGAATGTCATATGAAGTGACTTGTTAAGAAAGCCATAACTCATCATTAGACTCATGATCGGCTCTCCTTTGAAATGTTAGCTACTGAACTCGCTGTAATTCAGAAAGAATACACAGCCAACGGTGCGATGATTGACTATTCCGCATTCGCTTTTCATCTCTGAAGTGTCAAGGCTTCCGTTTTTTTGCAGAATTTGTCAAAAACACACAGTCCCACTGTATGCCTGCAAGCAAGACTCAAATTGACCCCGCTATGTCTTTTTCTCTAAATCATCATCTCAAAAGCTGTTCCCTTGTCAGAATAGACTGACATGTTTACATAAAAGAGGGACTGAACCCCCCTCCCCTCCATCACACTGGACAAGCCTACGATTGCAAACGGGGGTTGTTCCTCCTGCGAAACACCTGGCTGAGTCTTCCTCTCTCTTTGCTGCCTTGTTTAGCCTGTTGAAGAAGATGCTGATGAAGAATTATGCTTTGTTTGTTTTAGTTGGAAGGGAGAACATATTTCACGGTGTTGTAGGTCATAAGGCAAGTCAAATTCTATGTGGCTAGGGGAGGAAATATGAGCCTTTAAAACTCTGTAAGTGATTCCTTCACTGTCTTGGCCTCGGGGCGAGGTCGGACTTGTTGCAACACACCCAAACAGAACGAGGCCCAAAGCTATACATTGACAAGTACTGATTTGTGAGGGGTTGTTGGGGCAACATATGGTCACAAACTGAAGGAGGGTATGAAATTCTCACAGCATTATCATAGGAGATCAAACGATGATCAAGAGACTCTTTGTTGGCAACTTCTTGTTGAGTAAAAACATGCTTACTCATCAAATTTATGAACCCCTCGCTCTTTCTTTCTGTATCTCACGCACACTTACACACTCAGACACCAGCAGTCTCCTGCTCCTGTCTGATCATATTCTGAGGGCAAACATAGCTCACTTACAGATGTCTGTTGCCAAGTACGTGATGATCTGTACCAACCAGAATCTGAGTCTGAATAGTTCTCTTTCAGAGTTCATTTTAGGGACGTGACCTTCTGAGTGATAAACCACCACTATTACCTTACTAGGAAGTCTGGGAAAGTACAGTTGGGGCTTTCCTGCTACAGCAGTCAGATGTACACAAAAACTGCTTCTGATTAGCCAGACTAGTCAAAAAACAAGAAAATTATCCAGAGACATGATAAAGGGCAAATAAATGACTGTAGTGTGTGTGTGTGTGCAAGCATAATCCCTTGTGCTCATCTTGGCACCCCTCCAGTTCAACTCAGCTGAGTTCTCGGCCAAGGAGGAGATAATTGCTCCAGTGAGCACTGCATGAGAGAGATTTAGTGTTGCTAAGAATCAACAAATGTCAAAACAACCCTCATCCTTACAACCCAGTCGGTTGTTCCCTCTTCTGCTCTCAACTGAGAGCCCTGTGGTCAGCTCATTAAGCGCTTTCACACATGTGATTATACAATATACTGTATGTATGAGTGTTTTGGGGCCATGCAAGGGAATCTTTTCTCTGAGTATGAGCGCAAAGAAGTACAATCACTCTCTCTGTTGCTCTCTTTCCCTCCCGTCTCTGCTCTGCTCTCTGTCTCCTTCACCTCATCACCCCTCAGTGTCTAACCACTGTGAGGGAAGGAAGCCACGAAGAGCATCACAGCCTGATTTGTTTAACGTACCGACTCTGTGGTGCGTGTGTGTGTGTGTGTGTGTGTGTGTGCGCACACATGTGAGAGACAATGAATCAGTCAAAGGAGAAAAGAGAAGAGAAATGAGACTAGATATCTTTAATAGCGCAGCATTAATTGACATGAGGTCTGGGTGAAGAGGCATAAAGGCTGGGTGAAGGCATATTGCACGCATAGACAAACACATATACACACATCTATCCCTGGAGTGTGCCCCTCCTTGTCAGCCAAGTGGTGCTACGCTTTGATCTTGACATAGTGGGGCAACCCAAGCCCCCATCTCTTACATTTCTTCTTTTTTTTTTCGGTCTCTTTTACACTTTCTCTTTCTCCCTCGCTCTGGCTCCGTCTCCCTCCCTGCAGCCGTCTGGATGGCTGGCCCGGCAGCCTTGGGGTGTTTAGGCTCTGGAGGGATCCCAATTTCCTCTTCTAATCATGACATCATCCTGCCTCAATAGGTTAAAGATGTGGCCAGGATATTCCCTGCTTCCTTGTTCTGCAGCCTCCCATAAAATTACGCATATTACACATTGCCAGCCGCGGCAATAGGAGTTTCTCAAAAACAGCCAGAGCTAGCGCAAATGTTGAAGGAATGCATGCAAATGTTGTTTGGTTGCGGGTTAAAGTCATGTGTAGCTGTATGTGAACATCTTTGTGCATTTTGTTAGAGATGCAGAGTCCAGAAATTTCAGCGCAGCCCATATCCAGGTCATGAGGTAATCCAATAGTGTCGTTCATCAGTAGTTTGGAGATTGTGTCCCAGGATCGGACTTGATTAAAGGCTAAGGATGATTAGAGGTGAAGAGTAGCCAGAGCCTGCCTGGCCTGTCAATAGCTGTTAACTTCACCTCCACCAGCTCGACTAATCACACCAAGAGTGGCTCATCTGGCCAGCTCTCTGCTGAACTGTGAACTCTTCTTTTTTTCTTCCCTTCCCTTCTCTTCTTTTCTCTCTTTTGCTTTGTTTCAGGTCTTTGACGCAACACTTTACTGCATTAAGTGAGTAATGACAGAAGCCCAGATTACAATCAGCCGACAGCTGTGTTCCGCCATCAAGCACATAATGACACGATGTTACTGGAACAATTTTGATCAATATCAGAACTGTATATCCAGTCCTGTTCCAAATGACTTAAAACATTTAGAAACACTTTTTTATCTGTGTCTGAACTTTATTTAATTTTATTTAAATGAGATTTAGAAGATAGCGAAGCATAATTCAGTATAACTTTTATAGCAGATTAAACAGTACTGATAGAATCACCCGTAACAAATACAAAATGTTAGGAATTCCTACCGTTATGAGTTTACCGTTTTATTTTCATCAGATGTTTGTCTCTTTCTGACTGTAACAAATTAAATATACAACATGATGCTGTTGCTGACATTTTAACATTCAACATTGTGTTTTCTTGATACAAACAGAGCATAGTTTGCGGTAAGGAAGTTTATCCGTGCTTTCAATTATAAAGAAGAAATATTGAATATAATAATAAAAAACAATTGGAGCAAAACTCAGAGAAGCAGCTTGAGAATAGCTGGTCCACCTCAAAGGTCAGCCCACATTAAGTGTGCCTGAGCTGTATCTTCCTTTGGGGCTAACCTCCTTCAGTTTAATCAGCAGGTGGCTCGCAAGAAACAGGAGCTTGGCTTTCGGTCTTGACGAGTTGTAGCATTTATTCACTGACAAATAAACTGTTCACACACTGAACTGCTAGGTTCACAGCTATAATGCTACTGTTTCATACTCATCTCACACTCTCTCATCTCAGCTCTCTGTCTCAACCAGACACTCGCTAATGTCACGTCAGGATTGCAATACACTGCGGAAAAACCCTGACTGTGTATGCCAGGCAGACGCACAGCTGGCAACCTCGCTGCTAAACTAATCGATGCAGTGGAGAGTAAAGTGGCCGCATGTGTCCACAACGATGTACGCAACATTGGGACTGACCCTAACCCTGCGCCTACACTGCAGCTGGCGGTAAATTGTGGATTTAACCTGTTTGTGAATCGGGTTATTGTTGCAGCTGGGTGGCTTATTAGGCTCAATTGATGTCAAATTGCTGTAGTCGTATTGGTGAAGTTGTATCGGAGTAGTTTTACGAGTACATGAGGACAGCATCGAATCCGATACCTCATACTGGTATCGGTGCGTCCCTGTTTGTAATAATGCATTTTCCATTCTCTATTAGATTCTTGGCATGCATATGTTCTTTAATGCAGACAAGTATCTGTTTATAACATTAAACAGATCCAGACTTTTGACCAGAGGGTCAGTGGTATGATAATTGTATTTTTGCATAGGAAATGCTGTTAGGGAAAGTAGAGTGAATGCTATTCCTTATCTACAACAAATCTCAGTACACTTAATAAATGGTCAATCTGAATTGAGTAACTGCTGCTGAATTGTACTTTCCAACTCATGCATGTTGCACTTGTTGACTTGCCCAGTCAAGAAGAGAAAGTTTCTGCTTTGCCTTAGCACACGAACAAGCTGCAAGCTGCAAAACGATTCAATTAAAGTAGGTCACAGTATCTCTGTCACCTGCTCGAATAAGTATATTTGTAATGTAAAATGCCTACATTTCTAATTTAACTTATGTAGCTGCAGGACATGAACAGCAGTCTGCTGGGTGAAAGTCCTGTGTTTTTTTGACCCGTCCATCCACCCCGATCTCCTCCCTGCGCTGACTTTGTCCCTCTTTATACTCCGTCACCACTTCCTTAGTGAAAGCCCTGCACGTCAATCCTAGGATGGCGATGGCATGACCTGCCCTATTCTACCTCTGATTGACTTACCGTGATATTCTTACCATAACCTTAACCAATCTCACTCCTCATACCTACATTTAACCAAGCCGACTAAACTAACTAAAGCAACGAGTTCTAGTCAATCAGAGGCAGAGTAGGGCAGGTCTTGTCTTCACCATCATAGGAATTGCAAATGAATGCCTTTCAAGTCCTGGCTTACAATGGTTTATATATGAATTACAGTGCATTACCTTTTCTTAAGTACAAACAGTGGATTAGAACAGCCTGAATGACATGCATGTTCATTATAGAATTGTTTAGGCGATCATCAGATGCAACCACTTCTCAAGATATGATAAATGCCAATAGAGTGCTGCAGGGACGATGTGATTTTGTTGGCCAACTCCAAAGTTAGTATCACACTGGTTCCCTCAACAAAAGGTCAATGGGACTTTTTCATTGGATTTTGAAATATGT
Source organism: Pholis gunnellus (assembly GCF_910591455.1). NCBI lineage: Eukaryota > Metazoa > Chordata > Actinopteri > Perciformes > Pholidae > Pholis > Pholis gunnellus. Next base: position 12,958,818 of record NC_136545.1, read on the forward strand.
TGAACCTCAAGATAAAGATAATCTTCACAAATGAAGACCACTTTTAGGATTTTTGCGGACTAGTCAGCATGTTGATGTTTTATAGTCTACTTTAGCCGCTTGTCAGCAACCATAAGTTTACAGGGCTGCATTAGTAAATACCTTTTTTAGGTTTTAAGTGTCTTAAAAAAGGTATTTACTAATGCAGCCCTGTAAACTTATGGTGGCTTAGTTGTAGGGCTCTGATTTCAATGAGAACTCCACCCACATTTTAAGAAAGTGTAGTGGATAATAGCCTGGGAGCTGCTGACACAGCAGTCTCCCTCGGGTTGCTGTTCTGGTATAAATCAAAAGATTGCTGGGATTTGGCGTCACATTTCAAATCTATATCAAACTAAAGACCCTTCACTGTAGCTACAACCACGCAGGCTTCATGCAGTAATGCTTCCTCTGCCCTTCCATTGCAATGGCGCTAATATTGCAACCTTTCCCATCCACCTGTTACTGCATCAGCTAATGACAAGGTCCCATGGGTTCAACTTAAGGAAAGGTTCATTCCGCACGTCTACCCCAGAAACCCGAGCCCAGAATTTTAAGTCCACAGAGCGAGGCTTTCAACCCAAAGCGGTCCAAAAAGGATCTGCAGCTCTTAAACTGATTTCAAGCTCTGTGGAGGACCCCAGCTTTCTTGCCAACCCTCAACACTTCCACTACCCACTGGCCTGTCTTGCAGTCAACATTCCCGACTGCCCAATATATTTAAGGTGATTGGTAAATCGAAGATAATTCAAAATTGCAACGACACGCATGCTGGCCACAAACGGAAAGTATTTATCACACCTGTCCTTTCCATTGGAACTGATCTCAACATTTCCCAATTTAACATAATGGCATATCTTTTCATCAGTGCTTTGGTGTACATAATCGATGGTTTTATTTGGTCATTTATTATTTGCACATTGCGTTGGTTATTAGTGTTATCTGTTCACTTGGCACATTTTACAGCCAAGGCTCTCAAAAGAATGGTGACATTGTGACACTTTGCATAGTGGCGATAAAGGCTTTACGGCTCGTAATTAAAGGCAATTTGCAAACCACTTTGGAATGGTTTTCAGACCATAATGTAAATCTAATTAGTTTAGCTGCAGTTGTGACCACTGTGTGAGTGCTGTACTGGACTGATTTAATTATGTTATTGTCAATATTGTTTTGAATTAACACCTGTTAGATTTAAAACAGGGAATAATGAGCCAACTAGATGAGTTCAGAAGAAACTCAAGCTGCGGACAGTTTTAAAGATGAGAAATCCTATCCTTGGACAGCAAGCACTGTAACGTTTAGTAGGCTGGCCAGAACACAGCCAGAGTGTGTTTTACATTAGGAAATAAAAGAGTGATACTGTGCTTGAACCTGGCAAGTAGTAACCTTTATGGTGGTACGAGAGGCGGTTGATGTCAAACTCACACAGCCGTTTTTCATTCTTTTAACTTTTTCATCTTTCAGTCAAGCTTGCTCTCAGGAGATTATGTTTTTCTCACCAATTCCATGAAGTAAAACCTCTATCACCTGACATTTGTGAAGGAGACATTATACTGTGAGTTTTCCGAAAACATTCCCGTCCAACAAACAACATACCTTGCATTTGATGACCGGTTAGCATGTGTACTCAAGCACTTACGAGCATATCTCCTCTTTTATTTGCAAAATGAGAAAGGTGGGAGAGGGAGGGAATTGGATTCCTCCAACCCTGCTGTTCTTAGTCAGTGCGGCTGTAGACAGCTGGGCGCCCACTACAGTTAAGATCAGAGGCCTTGATAACCTGGGCCCTGATTTATGGAGAGCAAGCGGCCTCTGCAATCACCTAATGAGGTAGAGAACGCAGAGTGTTTACATGTTTATTAGATAGCCAAAACCAGCTGGGGACACTACTTTCCTCCACCTCTCTCTCTCTCCCTCTCACTCTCTATCCCTCTATCTCTCTATCCCTTTATCCCTCTATATATCTATCTATCTATCTATATATATTTCTATCTATGACAACCATGATCTTTCATCATTGGTCATAACAGGATGGTCATAACAAAACAATTTTGTACAAATATTTGCAAAATGCAGCAAAAGGTTATGAAATGTATCAATATATTTCACATAGGTGTAAAAGGGCTAATTAAAACCACTTTTCTCCCTATTGCTTGTATTTAGTCCAATATTTAGTTCAGCATTTAGTTCAATAATATCTGCCTCAGAGCAAAATTAATATACAAAATGATTATAAAACTATAGAGCCTAGAGGCCTTAATACAAAATATACACAGAGTACAGACAAAGAATACACACAGACACCTTTTTGAAAGAAAGTTACCATTACTTAAAGTTATAAATGATCGAATGCTGAAACAGTTCAGGCCATCACATTGATTTGGACAAAAACAGAGAAGCAAACTGAGTGAATGCATTTGTTTCATGTTAATACATAAACTATGCAAAAACAAATATACTTCGATTTAATACATTTATATATATCAAAAATGTTATGTTATGTCTATTAAAACCTATGGAGCTCAATATTTCAAAATGTATCTCCTATTACAATGTGTAAACTAAACACTCCCAGCTCCACTTTAATAGCTACCGGTGCCACCTTTAAAGATTTCATACAGATGTTGGGTATTCTTTTATGAATTTTTGATGACTTTTTTCAATGCAATATACTATGATATTCTTTATGTCTTTTCGACATGCTATACTATGACTTTTTTAGATATATGTTACTATTTGTTTGAGTTTTTTCGACATATTATACTATGACTTTTTTACGACGTTTTTGACATGCTATACTATGACTTTTTTCTTTGTTTTTTCTTTGTTTTAGCATTTATAGGCAGACATGCCAACATGATGCCAATTCTCATGTCTTCTTTCTCTTCTTTTCTACTCAGATGAGTGCAGAGTTCCGGACCAAAACTCGGGACGATGGAAGTTTTCCACGTCATCCATGTCCAACCTCTACTACTATTTGAACTCAGAGGTCTTAACAACCCCATTTTGGTTGTGTTCTCCAAATAATATGCTGCATTCTTTTGTGTTGCACTATCCCTGGCCCCCGCAGTCTACATGTCGAAGTGTCCTTGAGCCACTAACCTTCTCTCTAACCTTTCAATGAACTACTTCTCAATCACAACCCTGGTGCTTGGGCCAGTGCAGGAGTCCAGCTTGCAGCTGTCGCTGGCTGAAACAAAAGAATGAACACATTTCATTTATCCTCAGAATAACAATTGTATTTGTTCATACTCCTGAACCGATATGTCCTTTATACTTGAACTTTTGTACTGAGGATTAACTCTGAGAGTTTTATGTTCCTATTAGTGTTGGAAATGTCCCCACAGACAGACAACTGATGTTTAAGTTTACAAACATATAAGTAAAATCTCATTAACTAAAAAGTGAAATATTTCCATTCATGCTATAAGACTCCATGCTATTGTGATCCAGTGTTACTTCAATAAAAGTCATATAAAATCAAGTGGATGTCTGTATTTTTGTAGCTTCTTTTGAAGGATTTTATTTGAATGATTTGTTTGGAGAGAAAATAAGGAATGAGGAATTCCTGAAATATATAATGCTTTATGAACTATGCATTACCACAACTTTTCTATGACTTTTTTCGACATGCCATATTATGACATTTAAATGACTTTTTCCAAAATACTATACTATAATCAGTCATAAAACATTTTTCTGACATTATTTGACATACTATACTATGACATTTTTCATCGTACTATGCTATGACTTTTGAATTACTTTTACTGACGTACTACACTAAAATGTTTAGGGAATTTCTTTTCAACATACTTTTCATGACTTTTTGACATGCTGTGCTATAACTTTTCAATGACTTTTTGGTACTTTTTTCAACATGTTTTTTTATGACTTCAGCAGCAATACTATGACTTTTTTCGACATGCTGTACAATAAAATTTGTATGACGTTTTTCGTCATGCTAAAGTGTGCCTTTTTTTGGCATGCAATACTATGAGTTTTTATCACTTATTTCGACATACTATACTATGACTTTTTATGACTTTTTTCTACATAGTGTACCATAACTTATTCCACTCCGTCTTTAGTCATATGTTGTATGAATATTTTGTTTGGAGAGAAAATAAGGTCGATATAAAATCTTGACGAACTACAAAAATATATAATGCTTTCTGAAGTAAACTTCTGTTTACTTTTGAGGATTTAATAATATTCCTCAAGTGAATTTTGAAGAAATCGAGTGCCATTAATTAAAATCATTTTTGACGCTTTAATACAACCATGTGGATTCAACCCAAAAATTGCAAGTGCATCAACCTCCGAGCAAGTGCTTCAAGTATAAGAGACAAAATAATTTAAAAAAAATTATATTTCATGGACCAAGGTGCACTCAAAACAGATGAGTTCTCAGTCAGAAGATGTGTTGATTTATCATTTCAATTAGAAGCTCAAGTTGCATCAATTATCATGATTAACATCATTTATATAGTACTTTCCTTAACAAGGTTACAAAGTGGTTTTCAGAAAAAAGAAACGTCTGAAGTAAAAGGAGCCTCTGTCTAGCTAACCAATCAGGAAGTAGAAGTGGTATGGTCAGGTTGCTCAGGTAGTTAGTGGACTGCTCAGGCAACCTCAGGTTGGGTATTTGATACTTATGTGCTGCAGTGAATTTTAAGGTCCAACACCCAAAGTGAAGAAGTAAAATAAGCAACGAAACAGCAGGCAAGTATGTCAGGTCAGATCAGATAGGGCAGGGTGATAGAAGACAGGTCTGAGGAATGGAAGTTGTGGGTTTGATCCATATATGCATTGATGATTTTAGGTCAAATACCCAAAATGAAGAATTAAAATACACAAAGAGAATAGTTAATAAGTGCATGTGGTTTTGGTGGCGTAGTTGGTTGGTTCTCGTTTATGAACCTCCCGTTGTTTCGTGGTGAAAGAAGGAAGTGGTTAGGGAAGAGGAAACACCAAATGTTACTGAACTGTTTTTGTTAATGAGACATACGTGACCCTGAATTGACTCCGTTGAGTACATTCATACAGTGGAAGAAGAAGACGTGGATGAAGTGAGTGAGGAAACCCGCTCATCCTCATTTTTGGTCAGGAAACTCTGCAATCATCTGGGTGAGAAAAGAAGAGGAGGCATCAGAATTTCATTCATATTTACATACATCTGTGCCTGCTACTACAACTATGACAACAACTATAATTACTACAACTACAACTTCTACAACTAATACTACATCATCAAATACAACTATTGCACAAACTGCTACTACAACTATAAAATATACTAACACAGACTTTCTCAACGTTTTGAAGACTGCGTGCTAATTTAGGGAGCCAGAATACTGACGGTTGCAGAGGAAAAGTGTCCTATATTATCACATTTTTATGGAATATTACAAATGAGTTCATAATTTATTTTGCTGACACGGTATACTACGACTTTTTTTGACATACTCTCCCATGACTTTTTTCTACATTCTATACAATGACTTTTTCATGACTTCTTTCGACATAATATCCTACAACTTTGTAATGACTTTTTCAACATTGAACACCACTTTTTTCAACAAACTATACTATGACCTTTTATGAATATTGTCAACATACTATACTATGATTTTTTTAATGATTTTTTTCTATAAAATAAAATAAGATTTCAACATGATATATTATGACCTTTTTTGAAATTTTAGTATGAAATTTCATGACTTTTTTAATTATACTTTACTATGACTTTTTTCAACATACTATAATATGGCTCTACTATGACTTTTTATGATTTATTTTGACAAACTATGCTATTACTTATTATACCATACTTTACCATGCTTTTCTGGATGTTTTTCACAATTCTATACTGAGGCTTTGTTATATTTGTTTGACATAAACATTTTTATGAATTTTTACAACAGAATACTATTGCCTTTTTGTGCCTTTTTTAGAAATACTATACTATATTCTTTATATACACTAAACCTTTTTTTGTCAAACTATGATATTCATTTATTTCGACTTTGTGTTGTATATTCATGACATGTCCACCCTGCACATCCACTGCATTTCCTGTCCAGTACCCCACCCTCTCACCTAAAACCTCCAGCACACAGCCCCCCCCCCCCCCCCCCCCCCCCCCCCAATGCTGTGCCTCACAACAAACCAGGTGAACTCAGGAAGATCAAGCAGTGAAAGGCTGAGCTTGAAACTGGGGAAAGTAGCACAGCTGTGGAAAACATCCTGCATGGTACCAGTACCAAAAATCCTGCACCCTAAGGACCTCAACAGCTACAGGCCGGTGGCACTGACATCGCACCTGATAAGACCCTTGAGAGGTTGGTCCTTGTCCATCTCTGCCCCCTGGTGAGTCCATCAATGAACACACGCCTTCAACGCCATACAGCCCATGCTTTTGTGGAACAAGTTGGAGCATAAAGGGGTGGACCACCACCTCATAGCCAGAAAACCCAGGACTACCTCACAAACCGACCACAGTATGTGAGGAAGTGGGAGTGGGAGTCTGGCTCCCTTCCTTTTCACTTCAGACTTAACACACAACTCTGCTAACAGTCACCTAGAAAAGTTGTCTGATGACTCTGCAATCGTTGGCCTCATGTCAGACAGGGATAACAGGAAATAGAGAGAACTGACCCAGGACTTTGAGGGCTGGACAGACAAAGCAAATACACTTTACAAAAAGGGACAGAGCAGACTATCTGCTGAGGAGACTCAGGTCTTTTGGAGTGCAGGGAGCACCAGTGGGGACCTTTTTTCAACTATGTGGTGGCTTCAGCAATCTTTTATGGAGTGTTTTTCTGGGGCAGCAGCATCTCGACTGCTGGTTAAGAAGGCCAGCTGTGTCCTGGGATGCCCTCTCGAAATTCAGTTATTATTATAATATAATTATACACTCAGGAAGAAATGTATCCAATTGATCCCTGTATGCATATGTCCACTTAAAATAAGGTAGAAGACAACCTGTCATTATCTTTATGGTTACAAGTAGGCTGGTTTGATGTCTTTTGAGGTACAAATAACGATTCAGTTACAAGGTAAGTGGAATCTGTATTTTATGGGTTGTAGGCATATAACTGCTTTAAAGATATTTAAACTGGTTAAAAAGTACTGGGTTGGTTATAATCTATACCACAGAGCAAGTTAATAATGCAGAGTCATAATGCAAAAGAGATCATTTCTGTAACCCACCTGAAAACTATTATAATTACAGTATAGTTTGCCAAATATATACAAGGATATACCAAACCCATAACGGAAAAATAGTATTGCCTATATCCCGTAGATGTCCTGCCTGATTACTAACTGCAAACACTTGTTTGGCCACAATTGTGATTATTCGGTTACATAAAAGTTCCACAGAGACACACTTTTGCGATTACCACAGACATACAGCTATATGTATTTTCATGTCTTGACTGTTCGATCCAGATAAAAGCAGCTGTAGACTATAAACTGGGTAATATACTTTAACAGGCTGCAAACCCTCGGCAATCAGTTTTTGGCAAACAATCAGTTGTTGGCATGGCGGAGCAAGCTGTTCCTGCTGACTTACAAACGCAATAAGGGATTTCCAAAAGGTAAAAGATCTTTCATGAATGTGTTCAGTGAAGCGGCAAAGTGGTAGACTGACAGTGCTCGTTGGAAATATTACAATTGTCTACGGCTAGCTAACTTGAAGACGTTTACAAAGTGATGTCGATATTTCAACAGAATCTTGTTTTAACATATAACACTCATTAACGGTCAGAAATCAGAAATCGCGTGGGAAAAAAATTCCCCTTTTTCTACATGCCAATAAATAGTAGCCGGTTAATAGAGATACATCCATAAGCATGTAACAATGAATATCTGCTTTCTTCCTAATTAGTCCACCACAGGCTATGATCCCTAGCAGACCCGATTGCAGACTGCACCACATACTTTTTGCCGTTCTCATTACAGGAGGTCATAAAAAGTGTCCTCATGAGGGGCTCGTTTACCTCAGGGCTTTTTTTTCAGCTACAGCCGACTGGAACTTACATGGCACTGCCGCTTATTGGCTTCATACACTGTAACTTCGACATTTAACAGTTTTATAACCACAATAAACAAGCAACTTACAGTATCTTCGCATATCTTTGTGCTGGTAATTCACTTTGTGTGTTTATGTATGCACGCACGTTTGCATGCATTCGCATATAGACATTTTCAGTAACCAGTGCTCACTGGAAATGAGATCTTATAATCCTTGCTGCTGGCGAGTCTCTTAAAAACTAAAAGGAGCAACAAGTGGTGATAAAAGCAGGCACTTGTATCATTTCACATGTATTATGACCACTCTTTCAACAATGTTCTCTAGGTTACAGTGATAAATGATTGAATAACACGAGTGTACACACACACACACGCAGACACAAGCACAAAATAACACACTTTCCCATCAACATCTCTGGAATCCCTCAGCACCTGGGAAAAACTCTTTGTTGTCCAAAAAAGTTAATGCATAACAGGCCGCTTTCTCTCTCTCTCGCACAATCATTCTCCATTTGGCCTTGTAAAACCGTTGCAAATCAAATAAGCTTTCCTTCAGGGTTTTGTAATTGTTGTTTTCGTTAGAGAAACACTGGTTGTGAGCACTATAAGAGCTTGTCTTTTAACTTGACAAAGTTTATGTGGCTGCTTGGTTCATGTTATCTGCTGCTGGTGGTGAACACATTGTTCATAATCCTTGCTCTCTAAAGGAGGTTTGTAGCTCTCCCGACTGTTCTTGAGAAATTGGTGACCACAGCTGTAATATTACAGTGTCAAGGTCTTCTGACCGTTCTCTGCTTCGGCTTTTGTCAAACTTGAATTGTTGTCTGCTTCCTTTCATCCCCCGTTCTGTTGCCTGGATGTTCAGAATTTGTCCTATAAAAAGGAGGGAACATAATCAAGCACAGTGGCTTGAAAATGAACTTTTATCAAATATAGAGGTGTATCTGCGTAAGCAAAGACACACAGCAATATTCAATATTTCCACAATGTTGCTGTGAGAATGCCCACTACCTTAATAAAGTCACAACCATCCGTTTGGTTTATCAGGATGTGCGCTGTATATACATGACAACAATACCAGCATTGGACAAGCAAAGACACACATTTTGTTGCTTGAATTGTGAGGCTCCACCTGTTACCTCAGCACAACAGCTAAATTCCTTAAGGGGTTCACGAACACACTTTAAGCAGCAACAGATTTGCATACCTACTGGGTATACACAGTTACAGTAACACGCAGTCAATGCTGGAGGAGCTCAATGATAAGACACTGTCCTCTCGACTTCTATCTTTCCTCTACTCCTTCGCCCTTAGATGGCGACCGGCCGGCGCTCCTAACCAGCCCGACCCCAACAAATCACTCATTTTCATACAATTACCTCCCGCTCCCTTCCTGCACATGGCTGGGTGCAAGTGTCGCCCGCCTGCCTGCCATTGTGTGCTTATTTTAGATCCATTATTTGCTCTAACAAAAGTGCAATGGGCAGAGTCACTTTCACATTAATAGTTTGCACCCAGAGGGGAAGTCTTCCCCCTCATCATGGATCAAAGGTCTCCTCTATTGTATCTAACTTCCTGTTTCCCTTTTTAGCTACTGTGTGTTGTTTTTTCTCACTCTGTCAACCCGGACCGCACTACACAGGCAGTTCAGGGCATCAAATTGGACACTGATGTGAGTGACAAGCATGACGAGGAGCCCTTTGACCCTTCCTGTGATTGCGAGAGAGCCGACAGGTGATTTGTGGAACCCGGAGTAGGATGGAAGAGATGCGTTAAGTAAAAGATCACGCTCTTGATATCATGTGTCCACAGATGGGAGGTGAAATCTGTATTCCATTGTTGTACTGTCAGCAGAGGTGTCTGAATTTGATCAAATGCCTCATCGCCTTTCTCCGCTTCAACTATCCGTGGATGGTAAATGATAGAGGGTGAGCAGGTGAGTTTACTGTGACCTCGGTCTTCCAAAAATAAGCTTTTGCAGAGTAGAACGGGCAGTTGTGCGCTCTTGACAGTGCTCTGATAATCTTACCCCATCATGACATAAAGCTAATGCCAAAATCTGCCTTATCTACTACTTTGGATGAACTATCTAGCACAAGAAGCTGTACAGTGTAGCACACTGAGAAGACCCTTGTGTCAACCAAAGATAAACAAATCACATCTCACCATTGTACTGTGAACAACTGACCCAACACATGTCTCCAATGAATCGGATGGACACGTTTGTAGGGGAGATAAAAGGCAATAAATAACCAGGCAGGAAAAGGTCACCATTAGTGCCGGAGTCTAGAAACACACTCAGATGTAAAGGATAATTCCAGCTTATTCATAATAACAGGACATGGCAAGAAACACAAGCAGTCAGACTATAATACAGGTTTCAAACACACTATTAGCAAAACTTATCAAGTTATCAAGCCAGGTCTATTGCTCCCGTAACCCGTCTCAATCCTGGACCATTACTGTAATTAGACAACGTCTTTGTGATCCGTTTACAGCGTGCAGCATTTTTGTCTGATGAGGAAATATTTTCAGAAAAGGACACTGCAAGCTTGGCTGATGGGTATCAAGGGGCACCAGTCTTCCACGGACCCATCAGAACCAGTTAGCACTAGTTTCACCAGGCTTTATCCTGAAAAAGAAGCCTTTAATGAATGGAAAATGTGGATGCACACACTCTCTGCAAACATGTTTCACATACACACACACATTCGTCCGTATCCATACACACTCACAGATGTGCTCTGCAGAACACACAGCAAAGCAGTCATGCTTTCTGATTTAGTCATAAACAAATATTAGAATTGGACTGAGCAGAAGTTACAACGTGGCTCAGTGAGGAGGCATTTCTCTGAGTCCAGGAATCCTGTAATTATTGCCACGCAGAAGGTGAAAGGATTGCTGATTGCTGAGGGGGTGACCTCTTGGTGGGGGATGGAGGGATATAGTAGCTGAGGCCAGTTCTGCGGCTATTGGAGTGTGTCATCATCCACCATATGACGTGTCCAAGTTAATGCAGAACGTCCCCCGTGGGACAGCAAAGGGACTGAGCCCCGCGGACTTACAGAATGAGCGGTTTGCTCATGATACCGTAGGTCAAATATTCTCCTCCCAGCAGTCAAAGCTTCACAGATTTCACAGAAAATGTTTCGAGAGCCACAGCTAATGCTGTAATGGAAATTTAAAGTACATCACAGATGAAAAATTATATTATTAGTGTTGTATACATATAAAACTTTGAACAGAATATAAAACTGTTGGCATTTCTCCTTCCTTGCTGCTTCACCGTGGCATCTGAAGCAAATTAAAAGAACTAAACTAAAAGGAATACAATTTGTTTCGAAAAGAGTTTTGTTGTCTTCAGGGATTCTGTTTGTTGTGGTGACATTACTAGCGGAAACAATGTTGAGCCTCCTTAACCGCAATCCAGTCAAAAACAGACGTTTTTTCTTCTTTGGTAGCTTTAGCAGCGCCTTCCCCTGTGCAGATAAAAACACAGCGCCACCGTATCGCCGTAATGCCGCTGCTGTGAGAAATGACAGAAATTCACCAAATATGACTGACATTGTAATTTTCTATGAAGGAAAAAACCCTGTTAACAAGCAAAGAGTCAGTGACTTCTGTTGTGTGATCTGTGAAATCGGATTCCAGAGCCATGATTTATGTTTGTTGGATTGATCTCGCTGACTTGCTTTTTGCACACTAAGTGTCTTTCTCTTTTCGGCTCAAGTGACGACTGCACAGCACTGTGACTTTGTGATTGGTTCCTATTGCATCACCATAGTCAGTTGCTGGATTCGAGCAGCCACCAATGGCCTTTCTTTCAGGTGGCCTAAATAAGTTTCCTGGTGTCTCTGTCCACAGCAGTATATTGCTTAGCTCTCATATGTGTACGACTGTCTGTTTAATCCAAACTGGAGACGTGCCAACTGCCATCCACTGTGGGTAATACCGTACCTCACACAACCCAGGTCCAAAACATTCAAACTGTCCCTTTAGTTGCCCTTTAAACCAATTTACCCCTCATAAAACATTCTTTTTCATTTCAATTTATGTACTTTTTTGTTGAAGCACTTCTCACACCACTTTAACGTGCACGTTGTGGTAGAGCACTTCTTGGCATTGGCCTGAAAACTTGGCTTTCCACACAATTTTCATTACAGTGGCTATGCCCACAATGCGTCATGGGCTCTGCTTATCTGATAGGCTGGATCTCCATCGCGCCGTTATCTGCTGCAGTCACCGGCGTTGAGAAGGCGAGTTCTCACTGTAGTTCTCGTCACGTCAACACAGACACAGGTCGGTTCTTTGAAACGAGGGGTTCATTGCACAGTGTGTGTCTCTGACGCTTCCACGCCTTTAGTAACGCCGTGAGAACCAAGAAGCAGAGGCGAACACGGGAGACGTTTGCTTTCAGGGCTTTCTGCCAGAAAGGGATTGTCTTAACCCACATTTGCTCTTTTCCTAAACCTAACCAAGTCGGTTTATTTCCTACACTTCACGATATTTCTGTCAGAAAGACCAACTTCTCCCTTGTGCGAGCTCTGTGAGAGGCATCCTCCTCTTCGTTCATGTTGGGTTGTTTACAGTCCATCAACAAATTCCGTCGTATGGGTACTAAACACATACAATATTAGTTCCGGGGCGGAGCGTAAAGCACAAACATACTCCATGATGTAACTCAGTTTAATCACATCATATTTGAATTTGATCTTTACATCAAATACATTGTTTATTTATTTATTGCAAGGTCTTATGGAATCAATGATCAAGTATGCATCATGCACATAGTTATGCAAGCATCACTTGCAATAGCTTGATAAAGATTATGCCAAACAAACACAGCAGCTTGTGTAGCCATTATTTTAAATGACACCTGTACTGCTCACACTATTAGCTGGTGTTCTAGGTGTAATGGGACTACTGCAACACAGCTCTTTAGCAGGCACCATGAGCATCTTGCGTGTAAAGATGGACAGGAGATCACTCCAGCCCAGTATACCCATTCATTCACCATTCATATCATTTCCCAGATACCACAACTCCACTGAAAGGGAGATTTTGGCAAATTCACACCTTTTTGTACACAAACTATAATAAGCTGAACAGCTAAATAAGCTGTAATGAATCCACCTGGACCTGAATTTCTTTTTTTTAACCCTTTCATACGCTAGTTGTCTCTGTGCTGGACACTGCTTGCTTTTTCAGCCTCGGTGCCAAAGCCAGCATGTCATTCTCTGTTACACATGATAAGTTGTTATAGCCACACTGGGCTCCGCCTGGAACGAGCACAGACAAATTGACTTTATCCTCTTTTGTAAAGTTCAGGGGTCTGACAGACACACAGATGAGGAGGAATATCTCTGAGCATCTGAGATGAGGCATCTCGTGGGGCATGTTTAGAGAGTATAGAGTGGGGTTGAGGGGCAGTGGGGGTTAGTGCTGTGTGGAATGGAGCAGACTGAAGGGGGGCAGGTCACTGTGCCTTCAGGCAGGTGGGGGTGGGCTCAGGAGTTAATTGGTAGTTTGGGGTTTGATGGTGAACTCTGCTGACAAGTCTATGTGGCCAGACCGAGTGAGCCCTGCTGCATATTCACTGTGTCGCAGGGTATTGCGGCAACTGTCACAGCTCAGCAAGCCAAAGAGATAGAAATAGAGAAAGGGGCAGCGAGGGGAGGAAAGGGAAAGATGTGGGGGTGAAAGAAGTGCAGGAAAATGACTCAAGAGTAAAGATGATTCACTTCATTATTCCTCTTATAATCTTTCATAAAATACGGAAAGTGTCCAACGCTGAATGCTAGCATTTGGTTTATTATAAGTATAAACTGTTCACTTGCCTAGTGAGAAGGGACAGCTATGACAGTTTCAAAGCCAGCTATAGTAAGTAGGAGAGAGGGAGCGTTGGGGCCAGAAAAGCATGATGCGGGGGTGACTCATTGAAGCCCTGGCCCTAATTGTGGCCCAGGGAAACTATTGTAGCCGGGGTGCAGGTCACCCCGGGCCCCAGGAAGGTTACACTGGCCCTCTTAAAGCTGTTGTTGCCTGGCGCTCACATAAAAATTACACCTCGTAAATATGTACAGCTAGGGAGTGTGTGAGGCAGGACGGGGTCAGTTACTTTTCTGAACCCTGCCCTTTAAACTTTCAGTCACCTTGGTCTTGTTGCTGACTGCCTGTTAGGTTGTTCTCTCACAGCCTGCGTGGCAGAATGGAGACAAGCAGCTGTGTATTTACTGGCTTGTCTTATAGGCAGTTCTTTTGGCACCTAATGTTGCTCCTTGGCTAGGATACTCTTCATATTGCCTGGCAATGGTATGAATTCGTTGCCACTGGAGGATATACAATTTTTAAGTTTTTGAGAAAAATACCATGTCAGGCTGTGGTGCCATTAAAGGAGTTCTCCACCAATTTAGCTTTTTTACTGCAGCAGAACCAGAGACATCATCTTTTTATTGCTGTTAGTGCAATTACACTTCTGACTAAAGTAGACAACAGTTTTTATGCTGTTTTTGCATACACAAAACATCATATGGTGTTTATAAGTAATTTACAATATTGCAAGGGCATTATAAAAGTCGTTTGCACAAAAGTGTGATTAAGTCTTACTGTTGTGCTGTGGTTTTATTGGATGAATTACAAATGCATTTCATGCAAAAAGTTAAGAAAATCACAGAGAATATTGGTTAATCATGATGCAACAACTTCTCCCAAAATCAATTACTCTCTAAATTACTATCCAGCGATATTGAATGTATGTTATTGGATGTTGGATGGTATTCCTAAATATCAATGTAATTTTAAGTCCAGAGGGGAATGAAGTTCATGAAGTTTCCTCTGGCTACGGGACTGACTACTGTATGTGCATACATGTATGGCATGTGTAGAACAGGCACTCTGTAATAAGGCCTCCTTTGTTATTAAGGGTGAGTAATGGGGATACAGGCAACAGAGAGCCCAGGGGAAGGCATCAAAACCTTTGTCAGTCTGATATTGTTTTAGAACGTATTTATTCAGCTTGAGCTTCATTACTCTCTCTCTCTCTCTCTCTCTCTCTCTCTCTCTCTCTCTCTCTCTCTGTCTGTCTCTCTCTCTTCTCTGCCAATTTTCCCCTTCTTTGGTTCCCAGGGACCTATGTGGGAACAATAGATGTACAATTAACGTGGGCCAGGCACGGGAGAGCAAGCGTTTGATGTTCCTGTTGAGTGGCCTCCTTGCTGAGGGTAGAAAAGCAATGTTTGGCTGTGCACAGGCTTTACTATGTGTTTTCCTTTTTTTCTGAAGCATATTAGCTCCCAGATTATTACAATTCAGGCCATAAATAAGCTGATGGCAGCTGCAATATGCCAGAAATAATGTTTACAAAGGCAAGGCATCATTATCTCCCCAAGGACCTAAGTAGGAAGACAAGGAGTGGCAGACAAAAAGGAAAACAAAAAAATGCTTTTAGCCCCCTCTATGTTCTTTTATTCTGCTCTTCTTCACTCTCATTTCCTCATGTCCTACTTCCTCTCTCATGTAGTGTGATGTAGTCATGCCAATACCTGAGTAATGGTAACAGTAGCATTGGAAATTAACCACACTAGTTCCTGCTGCATATCGGTAAAATACATCTGTACAGTGATTTGACTGGTATATGACAACAATGAGGAGGTGACGGACCTATCCGTAGAGTGTCAATACAACAATCTCTCCCTAAATGTGGAAACAAAGGAGATAATTGCTGATTTTATGATGGCCAAACTCTACAGTTCACCAGTTTAAATCAAACGTGTCCCTGTTGAAATTGTGGATACCATCAGAATCTTAGGTATTCAGATCTCTCCTGGTCTCTAAACATGAATTGTGTCATCAAAAAAGGCACGACAGAGACTATACTTTCTGCGATGCCTTAAAAAATATTAAATCAAAATTTAAAATGACAGTAAAAACCTGCAGATGGGAGGCCGTGAGTAGTATGGAGGACACCAGCCAACCAGCACAT
Source organism: Pholis gunnellus (assembly GCF_910591455.1). Taxonomy (NCBI): domain Eukaryota; kingdom Metazoa; phylum Chordata; class Actinopteri; order Perciformes; family Pholidae; genus Pholis; species Pholis gunnellus. The sequence continues at coordinate 12,974,857 of NC_136545.1, forward strand.
GGTCGGTTCTCATTCTTTCCTACATCAGTTAAGACGAGCGGCCTAAAAATATGTTTCTTTTACCCCCAGGCAGTTAGAGTACTTAACAGCAAGTACTTTAAATAATACAAGGGTTTCTTTCTTATCTAAATATGTGACACAAACCTTGAACTCAGAGTTTTGGTAATGAAAAAAACAATGTAAGTGCAGTGCTCTAGACAGCCCCATGCTTATGTCATGTTGGACATATTCTAATTAGATTAAGGAAGGAGATATTTATAGCTTACATTTCATCTACCAATAAGAACATTGATTAGAAACCACGTCAACACTAGGAGAGCATGCAAAATTCACAGCTATTTGGGTCTGGCCGTAAAATTAACCACTGAGCACTACATCAAATCGTCACTCTCCACAAAGAGTGCAAATAAAAATGATCGTCGAGTCATGAATTGGTTTTGGTCAGCATCCGTATTTACATCACAATGGAGGCCAAGTTTACAGGACCTCTGCCACGAGAAGTGTGACAGGTTCAATTGACACTTCCACAAACATATACTTATCATTACTTATCATTACTCTCATACTAGCGTCAGAAATACAAAATCAAACGTAACGGGTAATTGTTTAAGTATTCATTTAAATCAACTGACATCTAGCAGCTCTCTCTCTCTCTCATGGCTTGAGCTGCTGCAACAATGCGAAGATGCAATTTGGGCAAAAGAGAAAACACAACGCCAGTGTGTATGTGTGTGTGTCATATGTGTGTATAATAAGCACAACTCTCTGTCACGCACACACAAACTTGTGCAGAACACACTTGCACATAAACAAATCATGAAAGAAACACGGCGCACACACTTTCGACACAGTGGTGGCAGGTGCTTGTTCTAAATGTAGTTGTAACGTCGGTGTCTTTGATCAGTGGGACTGCTGATGGAGGTGAAGATACGGGGAGAAGAGAGACACCGTGTCACATGAAAGCTTGTTGCTTTTTTGGATGGAGTGAATACTCGGAGAGGACATAGCAAGGAGCTCAGAGGTCGATTGGGTGTCCAAAGCACACGGTTTTTAGATTAAGAATTACACGAATAAAACAGTTGGTTAAGAGAAAAAGTTTGACATTTTGGGAAATACACTCATTTCTGGCGAGAGTTATATGAGAAGATTGATACCGCTCTTGATTATGTGGTATCAATCTTCTCATCTAATGCTATGTTCAAACTACCAGCAACAAAGCTACAAAAAGGCCAAGTGTGCCCAGCTACATTGTCACCGAGTCAACGCAGAAGTGTTGCTGAAGAGTTTGTTGACGTACTTATGTCTGTAAATTGCACTGGCTAATGGCAAGAATAAGATTCTTCCATTTGTTATAAACAACGGAACAGATATTGTGGGGAGAGAAAAGGGGAATCGGATCTGGTGAAACAAAAACATGTGTGTCCTTGGAGCGCTGGAGAAAAAAAATAGAGAATAATTGAAAATAATTGCCTGTTGCTTTGTAGCTCGTAGCGTAAACATAGCATAACTCAGAAAGCAAAAGAGTGAATTTCCCAAAATGTTGGACTTATAAGTCGGGAAAAGATTGTGGTTTGGGTTATATTTTGAAAACATCAACGCATTAGTGTGAACTTCTTCAATATTCAACCAAGACCACATTCTTCTCCCAACCTTAAACAAATGCTATGAGTTAGCAGAGCACAACCATAAATCTTTAGTCATGTTTTAGTATTCATGAGCAGATATTGTAGAAGAACAAATTATCAATGCTTAAGGACATTGACCGGTTGGCAGATACAACACTTTAGTATAAAGATTTGTTGTCACCAGTTCACAGATTTGTTTAAATTATCAATTAAAAAATGTAATCCAAGTGACAATGTGCCCTATAAAACATACGTGTGAATGCAAATTATTTGTATATGAATGTAATTCAGGAGCTTCATGGCTAAGGTAAGATGCCTTCTCCATTGCACATCCAGAAATGTACAACTTTACAATGTTAACCCGTGGTAAAAAAAGAGGAGAGGGATTACTTTGAAAGATGTGCTTTTTTTTTTAAAACACACAAAAGCACACAAAGAGTGGAATTTCATGGATGGAGGTGGAAGGAATTCTTCCCCTTTTCTTCTGCTGCGGTCAATGTCTTTAAGAGTGTCTAAGACTTTCCATTTGGCTGTCACTTTAGATCTGCTTCTTATCTTCTGAGAACTCATCTACTCCTCTTGGCAGCTAATAGAAGTGGTGTGGATGTGTGGCACGAAGATGGCATATAGGCAGGGTGGCCATCGCGTCAGCATGGAGGAATACCTTCCAGTGATGGCTTTCAGTATCACAGGTAAAGGAGGGGATTTGGGGGTGGTGAAAAATAAAAAAAGATATATATTTAGGTCACAATGTAGCAACGTTGTTGAATACTTTAAGCATGTAAACAGTTACATCTGTGCATCAAATGCCAACCATCTATATAATGGTTTAGTTGCTCTGACAAGGTTTTTATTATTTATGTCAGTGTTTTGTAGAAAGCAGAGGTAAGAGAGATAAAGCTGTTTGCTCCTGTAAAACAAACAAACTCTGATAGAACGACAACAGTACCGAAGAGTGGTGAAATTTATCGGCGGTGCCTAAACAAATTGCCAAGATGGAAAAACTCCAATATACTCTGCATCGGATTTAATGAAACGGATACCTCTCATGGAATTGCTGCCAGCTGCAGAGCACCATTTAGAGCTGAGAGGGAGAGAGAGGATAAATCAGAAGTCAAATGCCAATACGCCATCGGCCAATTCTCTCAACCTGATGAAACACAAGAATAATCAGATTTGGAGACGCTTTTTGGTAGTGGAAGTTCTTGGGGAGTGGGAGAGTTGGGTGATGATATGAGCAGAACGGACAGAACAAGGAGCGCTTTTTTCTGTCTGATTGACAGTCCCAAACAAGGCTGCTCTATTGATGGTGGGGAATGGGGCGGGAGGTGTGTGTGTGTGTGTGGGGGGGGGGGGGGGGGGGGGGGGGGGGCACTGGATCTTGTCCCCAGACGTGATCCCAGCAGCTTGAAGAAAAAGCACAGAAGAGATAAAATGTTTGTAATGTAAAATGCATTATTATAGTAATTAACTAAAGAGTTTCTTAGTGTATTTGTGTATGTATGTGTGTGTGTGTATGTGTGGCACACAGCCTGCAAACACATATGTGCAATAGTTCTCTGTATGTGGTTGTTCATCATGATGACAAACGTGTTGCCTGTCGCAGGTATTTCATCACCTTGTTCATCACTTAACACAGACGTGGACAGAGAAGCTTGAAAACAACAGCAACATAGCTTCTTCTCTGTCAAGCCGAACATGAGACATCTCGGCTGTTGTTACATTTTACAAACTCTGCATTTGCACTCTTATCGCACACTTGCCATCACATGGTCAGCTGCTGACTGTTTGCATACATCTTACAATGACATGCATTTATCTGTTAAGACGAAATGAAACTTGAGATTTGTCCTGAACGGGGGTAACAGTTTAGGACATGATTCATCCATCACAGGCAGAGCATGTTTAGACAGGAGAGTCATAATATTCTCTGAATGCAATGAAGTCATTCATATTATCATGCAATATACGTCATAATTACCAAGCATATATTTGCTTTTAAAACAATGAAAATAAACCTACACCTACAGTGAACATAAATAGATACCCCCCCTCCTCTAAAAGTAGACCAAATATATTAATCTATACATTAAGACAATGGATGAAGATTCATTTGTTTTTCTTGATTAAAGCATGTTAGATTCATGCACTAAGCAGACTTACATCAAGTATCTGCAAACACATGTCCTGAATAAAACAGCTGTTGTTTACTTATGAAAAAGTTTATGATCCCAAAATAGTTTTCACACTTAAATATAAATAAAAATTATTATTTCCAATAAAACATTTTAAACCTGGACTTTGGGTAGTATTACAATTTGATATTTTCAAAAACCTTGTATATTTTCTGGGTTAATTATTAGGCTCCAACTTTTCGTTCCATGAATGTTTTTATCAAATGACTTCCATGTGTTTTTTGATTTTTCTTGTATGTTGACCTGGAGTTATTATTCTTGCTAAAGTTGAACTGAAGGCTGTTACACCTCGTCTTCTGATAGCTTTGTAGTGATTGTTATTTGAACTAGACAGGAGCCCTCCTTTGACAATGCAAACACACTGTCAACACAGCGACAACGTCAAACTGTGAGGGGGGCTTTCAGATGCTACGGGCCGGTTGTTTGTGAGACTCTTGCTGATCCATCAGCTCTCTGAAGGAGAGAGCAGCAGTAGCGGCGGAGAGAGAGGGCGGGGGACAGCAGGCTAATGTAATGTGGAAAACACCGGTGTATTTCTAATAACGGACGTCAATTTGCTGAGATTATTTTCTTGTCTTTCGCAGTAGATCTCTAATGTTTTATATTTTGTCCGGTTGTTTGGATTTGCAAATGTTAGTGTGTGTGTGTGTGTGTGTGTGTGTGTGTGTGTGTGTGTGTGTGTGTGTGTGTGTGTGTGTGTGTGTGTGTGTGTGTGTGCGGGAGCATGTCAGATATACAGTATATCATGCTACAGCAGCGCCATGAAGGCAGCACGCACCCAGCACTGTGTTTCCATGGAGCAGAGACAGACAGCAGGCCCGAGCTCGATAGAGTAAGAACATCTAAACTAACCGTTTACCACCTCAGGGTGTTTGCAGGACAGCAGGCATGTATTCTATATTTCATTTTTATGATTTAAAAGACTTAACAAAAATAACCTATTTCAGAATATTCAGAAGTGTGCATGCGACTGCAAACGCGCCGTTTTTTAATCGTTATTAATTAAACTTGAATTATTATTATTTGAAATAGCCTACAGTAAATTATTTTTTATATTTAGCATAATCTTAAATTGCACGCATGGCTTTGTAATAGGTGTAAAAAGTTGTTTTGCTAATTAACGTCATATATTTTCAAATAAAAAATCCAAGACAAGAACATTTACAGTAAATCACATAGTTTTCCTAATCATTGTTATGCCATTAACCGATAAAAGTAAAGAAGAAAATAAAGGCGTTTTTTCTCTATATCTATTTTTTATATTATATCAACATTTAATTTTTTTGAAATGATTAGGCCTCTATTTTGATTTTATTAATATTATTATTATTATTATTATTATTATTATTATTATTACATTAAAACTATAAGTGCTGTGTGTCCTGCAGTTCCCTAGCGCCATGCAGTGGTGGGGGAAATATTTTCAATACGATGTCATCCTGTTCTCTACACTTCCAGTGCCAGGAGTGCTCTCACTTCGTGGGATTCCTTGTTTTCCCACTTAAAGTCAATTGATAGCCCTAAACATATTAATACATACAATTCTATTTCATACAATTTGTTTTTAGTTGTGTCTGTTGTTAATTTGAATTATTAGACAGCTATAAAATATAGCTATTATCCTCCGACTCTAGACGCATCTTGTCAAAAACAAAATGAACTTTTGTTTGAGTCAACTTTGATGTCAAGAATCAAAGGCATTTTAGCACAAAATCCGTTTCAGGAGGAAAAGCCTAATAGCCTAATTGGGTCTATCAAGTAGCCTAAAATTGATAGAATAACATCCCCTCGCGCAGTTCAAAGAATGCCCAAAGAAAACTGTGACACTCTTTTTTCTTTTTTTTTTGGTCTAATGACCCCAGCAATTTTCTTTCACCCCGACTCGTTTGCCGGCAAGGGGAGGAAATATTACATGGGACCATGTGAGGATGGTTTTTCTTTGAAACCGTTTCTGCAGGTCGCTCCTGAGGGGAGTTTGAAAACATGTCAGCCCTAATTAGCGCTTCAGACATCACACTCGTGTCCAGAATATTACAATTATCTTTCTCTTTTTAAATGGAAAATGAATCCGTTGTAAAGAGAAGATCATTTCTGAACACGACTTCTAACGTGATTTTACAAGCCTGTCTATTTTAGTGTAGTTTTATTCTTTATTTCGCTCGACCTTTATTCCTGCATGGTTTAAAAAACTCATTTGGAAATGTCGTTGAATACTTCTTCAGTGTATTTGATTATTATACGTCTTGCCTAAACGTCTATTGCTACACATTTTCTGAATGTAATTTGAAGCTTCTAAAAACGTAATCTAAAATATTTGACGAAGTTTCACACACCGTAAAAACTAAAATGTCACCATGTAGTGATGAGAGTAAAAATGACGAGCTAAGCTAAATGAAATATTTCCCTGCTGATCATTTAGAAGAAGAGAGAGCGAGTAGAGTTGCGTCGCTCTTTATTTCTGCCTTATCTGAAGGTGTTTAACAAGTTGTCTTTATTTATATCGTTTATGTAAATAATTGCACACACCATGCTTGCCCACACTAAAATATCATTCAAATGATTCTAAATATTATTTTTGATCCAAATATTTTTTTAATTAAAAATCTTTAACAAGCAGGTATGTTAGTTGTAAAGCCTACATTTATATCCAGGCAGATTTAACATCACTTAACTCTCGGCAAAACACAATATTTCAATACCAGCTGTATATATCGCTTAGAATAAATAAAACCACGATTCCTGCTGTATTTTGCATTTCTTGTTCATCCACGCAAAATGTTATTCCTAGGAAAATGGAATAGACTAGCGTCATGGCCATTTCAATCACATTACATCAGTGATGATACCAGTATCATAGCAATCATTTACCCGAGTTGCCTATTAATCACCTTCCATTAGTGTCTTTTACTGGGCTTTCAGAGGGTTTCTAGTCCATGTTTCATGATAAATGAGTCATCAAGCCAACCACAAAAATACTACAACTAACTGCCTTTTGTTCTTGTGTGTCACTCAAGCGTATTTTTCATTTGGTTTCAGAACACAGGCATCAATTAAAATATGTTTTCCCACCATCAGGATTGGACGAGGTACGGTGTCCCATGGGATCCTGAAGGGTGGTGTAGGCAGAGGGAAGGAAAGGGGAGAAGGGAGACTCATGTGCAACACTTTAAAAGAGGAGGGTTCTCCATCTTGCTCCGTCAGGGGGCCTGCTGACATGGGGAAACATCTGCTGCGTCGAAATAGAGACTGATGACTCAAATCATATGCTGTCAGAGGGTCTGCCAGCTTAGCTGGGTAATGTAATGGTGGAGACTATGGATAGACCGCATCCGTTTGACCCCGTGGCCCAAAAGGTATGGGCTCAAAACACACAAAATATAACCTTTCCTCGTTCATACGCTGGTAAAAAAACGACCCGGCACATCAGGGTGTTTGTGTGTAAAGATGAAAGCTCAAAAGATAAGCTGGTATTGGTTCACTCAAAGTTGATCCGCACATGTCGAAGTGTACCTCACCTTGCGTGCTCGCAGGGACGACCACAACAAAAACACGTATCAGCAGGGTTGTTTGTTGTCTGTCTCTAACAATCAGCCTCTCTGCCATTTGATCTGGCAGCTGAGAAGTCTGTCTCTGTCTACTGCATGTTCCTTGTTGTGTTGGTCCACTTGAGTGAAAATGGAATTTTTAGGGGCGCGTTTCACCTCTTGGTTTACTCTACAACAGCAGCTCGCTGATGCTTTTATGATTAGGACAACCAAATTAGAACCAGAGAGCGCAAAGCAGCACAAAGACAGACAGAAACCGCTCGAGCGGCCAAGCGAGGATCACTTCTGCCTGCTACCTTTTCTAGTATTGATGCACACAGAGCCAATAAACCCTTGCTTCAAAAAAGATGAATGTTGTCATTGTTATTGTAATGATAATCACCATACACGGCGCTCATGGCACGAGGAAGCACACCGTCCCTTGATAGGCTGTCGGTTGTTCTGATCATCAAGGCAGACAGGCACAACATTGGGCCGAAAGAATGTTTCAGTCAATTTCTCGACCATAATAGTGTTGATTTACATGCAATTGTGGATCCTGTGGAAAGCTGAAACGCAGAGAAAGGGGAATGTGTGCTTATGTTCTCGGTTTCAGTCATGCCAGTAAGCTGATTTATCTTACCATAAGAGGCAGATCTTGAGAATATGCAAAGGGAGAAAGATAATGGATCATTATTATGTGTTCCTCACTCCCCTATCTTTCTAATGACTGCAGGGCTTTGCGATTCTGGCTTTGATTTGGATCCTATTCTCCAATGTGACTTGAGTGGACTAGCTGAGCTAAGACACAATTTTCAGGAGATTGCAGAGTAAGTGCCTTTGGCAAGACCTTTTTATTTATATGGCACTTGACTTCCTCTATCTCTCTCTCTCCTGTTCAGTAGAAAGAGAGCAAGAAGGGGAGAGGAAGAGAGTCTTTCTATACGTTATTGATTGGGGTTTTAAAGGATGAAAACCACAAAACAAATATTAATAGTAAAAGCAGTTTGCAATAAAGTCTTCAGTGATCCTCTGAAAGTAGAACGTGTATAGCTAGTGTGATGTTTATAGGCAGGTGACTGAATGTGTTCGGTTTCTTCCCACACACTGGCCTCACCTATCAGACTATCAAGTCCAAACTTGTGATTTCTGCTACTTTTTAATGACGCTCACTTGTTTGAAATGTGATTAAATAGCAGAAGGACATGGGAAGAAATACATTCTTATCTTCTTACAGATGGTATTTATATTTACTCCGAGATTTCCCAGAAATAAAATAGAATCAAAATAAATGTAAACACGGAAAAAAAAAAAGACTTGACAAACAGCCTTCTGTCGGAATATTTTACAGAGATTTGACGGATTTCTTTCGCTGTCACTGTGTTTACATTTACATGACAATCACCCAAATGGCACTTCTATGTATTTGTATTTGTTTTTCCCAAAAGACTTCAGGAGTTTTATATACCATTAACCCTTATCACTATTTATATATCTTACTGTCACATGTGTGTCCTAAATGCCTCCTTAGAACAAAGTGAATTCAATGATTAATAATTAATTTGACTGGTCACAAGTTAATTAAAAAAGAGGATGGGAAAGTGATCAAATTAATGTTATATTAAAGCTTCAGTCCTAAGTGTAGCATGTGAACTATCACAATATGCAGATGCTTGTTCATCTGTTGACTAACAACTCTCCCTTGTGGGCATGGAGGACATTGCATGAGGAAGGAAGAGTTTGAAAATCACCTTCACCTTTCGTAGTCTCTTTAAACGGCATTCTGTCTCGCACATGCAAGTTCCATCTCAGCTTTTCCCTTTTTTTAAAACAAAAGTTTTCACACACAGACCTAGTGTTTCTCTTTTCCGTATCTACCACAGAGTTAATCATCTCATTCAGATTTACAGTAAAGCCAACCTCAGAAGTACTTTGTCACAAAGGAGTTGAGAACAAGCTGTGAAAGATCTGTAAAACACGACAAGAAGTGCAGAGAAATTAACATAATGATATGTTTGTAATGATTAAACAAAATAATAAGCTATGATCACAAGCAAAACAATTGAACAATAGGCTGTTGTTTAACAAAACACTGCAGTTGCTAGCCAACACAAGCAGGAGTGTATAATTACCTGCAAGGGTGGCAGTTTTCCATCAGCGTATGTCGCATTGAAATTCACTGTGATTAGGTCACAGGTGTGCCGTTGGTGGGTGATTTACAGCCGCAAACATGTCTCAGCCAATCACAGCAGCAGACTGGCTCCTCTTAATAATTAGGTCAAGTAATGAATTATATAATGTAACAATGAGCCTGGAGAGGCCGTGCTTTACATCTCAGAGGCGTTGATAGGCCTCATCATGATGCCAAGCCCGGGTGGAAAGTGTGCGATGGCTTATTGGTTTGAAGAATCAGCAGGAACACTCCAGTATCCAAAAATATATATGACAACAATGTATTATTATGAATCAATAATTATATCTTATTCTGAATACAAGATGCATAGATAGCCTGTATACGTAGAGATTTTGTTTTAGAATACTACTATTTATGTCCTTTCATTAACAGCAGTGGGTAAGTGATGTAATGATTCACGATGAAGAGCTGTTACAAGCTTACAGTTAAGCTTCTACCACTGTCAGCTTTCTAACAGCCTTATGAGGAAAATGTGACAAAGCCAAATCACATGGCTAAATATGCTAAAGCCACGCACACCCACACACATCAGTCTGCTACTTGTTTCCCCGCCATCTAAGGACAGGCTTACTGCTCAATTAGTTTTAAAATAGTAATCAATGCCAGAAAGAAAAGTACTGAGTACAAGCATTGTCTCTCCAGCAGTCAGATGTACCAAACAGATCATCTTGCAGTATATGCAGCGGAACGCAACATTTCTAATAGAATTTCCAAAATAACTTCAAACTACCTATATAATATGCAGTGTCATCAAAAGATGTTTTTTTCTGTTTAAAACTTTCCTAACTAGGACTTTCAACTCTCCAAATAAAAATTCTAATTCGAGGTAAACCTTTGTCAAATACTACAATGAGTCAGTGAAGAATCGGTGGGAGATTCTTTGTTTGCAAGCAGGTGAAACTTTCAGCTGACGCTCAATAAACACACACGTATGAATTCATGAAAGACTCAAACGTGGCCAACTAATATGTGACAAGAATATTATTAGACACTTCAAACCTGTAGACTCCTTATTACATATCTGTGTTACTGATTACAATGAAATAATTCCGGGTCATGAACAATGTTTTACTTCGCTGAGAAACATTCCCCTGATTCACAGAATTCCGGTCCTCACCCATGGTTTTCTTCTAGGCCTACGTTCCCCACTCAGCCTTCCTGCTTGTTTGAGGCATAAAGTCATCAAGGGGATTAATGTCCTTCAAACTTTTATATCCAACATAAATGAAGATTGTTTTCTCTCTGGCGTTTTTGATGTGTGCAGAAGAGGGCCGCACAGGGACTGCTTTGAAGTCCGCAGAGCTTTTATCTTCCTCTATTTACATTGGCTAAAGTGTTAAGTGGAGTTCTCGTTTGGCTTGAAGGACGTAATACCCCGCAATGAGAGATTTACAGGAAGGGGAATCGCAACCTCTGTGTGCTCCTTTCGGCGGCCCCCTTCTAACAAAAACTATTTATGCAAATGCGGAGGCTGTGGATGGAAAGCACTCCCCAGACAAAATCAGATGTTTCCGACCAGGCTGCCGTGCTGAGTTGGCAGATGTTCTGTCGCTTCAGCAGGGACCCTTTAAACAAAAGCTGTCGATGGCTCTCTGCGTTGAGTGTAAGCTGCGCCAAGAGCTGCATTTCCTTGGAGCCATCTGGAAGATGGCGCAGGATTTGTTTGACTGGAGCACCAGGAAAGTGAGGGCACTGATTGAAACAAGTACTGATGACCACATAACTGCAACTGACCTCCTCTGTTTATCATTATTATTATTGTTATTATTTACATAGACAGATAATGGTACTGTTAGACCAACTTTAAGTTGGGGGGGGGGATTAGCCTGTTTTTGATCACCCAATTATCTACAGTAATTGTGATGTCAATCTGTCAAGTTTTAGAAATTACATTTTTTTATTACTTTGTGTTTTTGAACTAAATCATTATTTTCACCTTAATATGTTGGGCTGGTGGCAAAAGTCTATAGGCGACAGAGATAAAAGGCGGCCCCTTATAGTTGTTTTAGTTGTAATTGCATGGGAGTGGATCTATTACGTCACTAGGGATGTTGCCCTAAGGATGGAGGCTCATGTGGAGCACAGCTGCAAATTGAGATCATTCCGCCTCTCCGGAACCACCACACCTCCGTTGTACAAGTGTAACATTCTCTGCAAATGCAAACTTGCAAATTTAACGTTATATCAAAATGTAATCACTATAAGAGTACATCAAATTAACATAAATAATGAATCCTTTAAAAAAAAAAAGTACTTTAGTGCCAAAAGAAATGAGATATAGCCTTGTGATGTGTTTATCTATTTGATATGAAATTCTAATGTCAATCATATCATTATCTGATTGGAGTAAACCAGTTAACACGCAGTTCTCAGCGTGTTCACTGTATGCATCTGTCCCATTGACATATTAAGCATGGCAAACCTGGTGAGAAAGCAAATTTATGAACTTGTCACGTTAGAGGTCACGTCAAATTAAAGCAGGAGCCATCAGTCCTCCAACCTCCCAAACTCACGGCTCTCACATTAGATGGTGATGACCCTGACCCGTACCACCCACAGCTCTCGCAGAGCGCCTGAACCCTTGCTGACCTGGCTGGCATATCAGGGGTCAGGCAGAGATAGGACCTACCACGTTGTCCACCCCCCCCCCCCATATGACCGCCGCCATGACAGACACCAGACAGTGCGTGTGTGTGTGTGTGTGTGTGTGTGTGTGTGTGTGTGTGTGTGTGTGTGTGTGTGCTGTATGTCCCCTTTCCCTCTCTCTTTGAAGTTCAGAAAAACCATCAGCGTTCACCACCATCCACAAAGCAGTGTGAAGCTACAGCCCCCAGCTGCCTCTACTTCAGAGGGAGAGGGCATGTCAAAACAGCACATGGATCTGCCCTGCCAAAGTCACGCCTGCTAGTGGAGCACTCTCATGGGTCATCTGGAGTGACAGAAGGGCCCTGATCCTTCACACACCTCTGCTGTTTTTGGGCCGAGGGGACAGGATGGTTGATTCTGTGAAGATCTGCACTCACAGCAGCATTTGAATTACACCAAACATGTTACTGTGTTTCGTGAAGTATACCCGATGATCAGCCCCTTTTTGGGGAGATTTGAGGTGTTCCACTCGTCAAATATAATCATTTTTGCAGTATTTCCAGCGAGTGCAACTGTGAGTCAGCTCTGGTCTTTATGTTGCTTTGAATTCTGCTCTTTTTGTGTATCGATTACATTCGCCCGCATAGTAGATCTACTAATATAATTGATACTTAGTTATTGTAAATAAAGTTGTTGGCATAATGCTTTAGAATCTGTTGATCTGGTTTTGTTTAAATATGATTCGAAAAAACATGTCCATTACATGTCACTAACATTGTGTTTCCCATCAATAAGCCGGAAATGTAGTGTTAAGTCGACCATCTCGCTCTCTTACGGGGGCTATTTTGAACAACCTTGTCGTCTTGCAGGGTGCACTGTTGGAAGAAAAGCGACATAAAACGTCATTGACTTCTAATTGTGTTTGCGCTAATGTTATGTCAGGCCAGACCCTGGCCTCCTTCGTCCAGTCTGTACTCCATTTGGCTGCAGCAATGCACTTGGCAAGCAAGGCAACAGGTGAATGGCCATGGTCTAATAGGCCATCATGTGGAAAACACATTGCAGTCAATTAAGGGTCCACTGCCTCCAGTTGTGATGGCCATTAGACAGCCCCCACCACAACAAGTGACTCTTCAGCTACCCAGTCCTTTTAATTCATGGTGTCCTCGAACTGCCCAGTCCCTCAAAGACTGACTTTTGTCTCGTTTTCTTGTCCACCCGGCTTTTCTAGGTTCTATTAAAATGCAGTTTTCCACTCAAGGATTTTATGTGACCCTGATGGTCAAATATAACCTCCTTCACTACCTCTTTATCTCTGTTGTCCTCACATATTCTAACTCCCCCACTTCACCACACAAAAGCAGCAGAGCTCTTACTTCCCCTCAAGAGGACAACCTTTAGAATGATTACATACACACAATAAACTAATTTGGTCCATAACATTTCTTTGGCAAATGCATTTACTATATTTCATGTCTAGTCCTTCACAATGCCCTTCCCTTTATGCACATGCACATGCACATGCACACACACACACACACAAACTTAACGGACAGATGATTCTCCTAAATTTAAGGCTGTCCTTAATTAATTGGACTAACATCAAAATCGTGCAAGAGAGACATGACAGCATATACGTCATACAAGTTTAAGAAATCAAACTTGAAACATGCCGCTGTGGCGTCGAGCTTGCAGCAGGCTTCAGTTCTCCTCATTGTGATTACAGTAGGACGGTAATGTGGCACTCCTGTTTGCATGAGTGAGCCCGACACATCTTATAAAACGAGACTGTCTTGTTGAACAGGAAGGACCACAGCTGGGTGATACAGTTGTCACTCAGAAGTATCATTCATTGTTTTCCTTTAAAAGGTCAGGTTATCGTTCAGTCTTATTCACAATGACGGAAGAAATGCTCGTTATGGAACAGCTTTAGCTGTAATCTCTTTGTACGTTGCGATATGAAAAGTGTGTGAAAAGAATGATTCTCACCTATTCACGGCACAGAGTGATAAAAGGCTTATCTTCACCTGATAGATTATGATTATTCCTGAGGCAAACTGCATTCACAGCATTTCGTCTTTGAGCTCCAGCATTTACAGCTAAAATGATAAACATCATCACATATCTGATTAAGGAAAAATATCAAGAGAGAACTTTGAGGGAATTCAAAATAAATATTTAACTCATCTGATTTGTGTGTGTGTGTGTTTCTAATACTTTTTATTTGCCTTTTAATATACTGTATGTACTTTGCAAGTTGATTATCAGCAGTGGTGGGAGAAGTATTCAGATCCTATACTTGAGTAAAAGTATACCTCGCTTTACAAATACTCTTTTACGAGGAAAGGCCCGGAACTAAAAATGTACGAGTACATAAGTATTGTCAGCAGTCAAACCAATTTTAACTGAATATTTTTATTTGTAATATTTAGTTTAGTAAATAGAAATGCATCATATTTTATAAGATCATTTATGTTTCATTATCTATGTCATATGTTTTGGATGACATTTTAACCTGAACAATAGATAAATGCGGTGCAGTAAAAAGTACATTACTTGAGTATATAGATTTTGTTTCATTTCTTCACTGATTATCAGTATTTGATTACCCAAATAAACAAAATGAAATAAGAACATAGCACATTCTGTGGTTTACAGTCTTTTGGATCGAAACAGAACACTGAACACAACATCATTTTCAGGAGTTTTAATAATTTACTAAAAAAGAGTGTAAAAGTAACAGATCTCTCCCACTAAAGTGGATCTGTTTGATATTCAAAGTGATGACAGATGTAACATTTGTTTGCAAACTTGCCCTCGTCTGTACATTTGTGTACACTTACTTGGCAATTCAACCTCTTGGCTGTAATTAAATGACTTTTGTACTGTATACTGTATATCAAAAAAAGCTCAGCAAAAAAAAGAAAATACTTTGATATGAATCACATGAAAGTAAACCAACCAGCATGAAATGTACAGCTTTAAGAAAATTCCAAAAAACACAGCTGAAAAGTGTATATACAAACATGCTAGAAATCTAACAAAGAGCAGACTGGGTGAAGCTGAAGAGACAGGCCTTTCTATTGGTTTGCTTGACATCATTTAGGAGAGCCAATGAAATAAAGCATCGTTCTTAAATATTTAATAACCTTGCAATGTTCAAATACCATGGTCTTCTACTGCCTATTTCAAGTTTTTTTAGCAGAGGAGGAACACTTTATAAATATAGAGTATACTGTATCTCCTGCATCAATTAGTTTAATTTAAACTCATTAAATAAAAAGGTAAAATGTTCAGTATCTGTAGAAAGTAAAAAAAAAGATAAATGTTCATACTGTGTCCACTTTTAAAGAGATGGGTGTTTCCATCGTCCTTATCATTAAGTGCCTGCTTGGAAGAGGTAATATATATATATATATGTATATTCATATATATATATTTATATATTTATATCAAATTCTATGACATGATATAATTTGTATAAATATGGCATCTTTACAATTGCATTAAAATTACATTTTTTTTTTATTTATTTCAGATCCCAAGACAATTAACAGTCAATTGGGAAAAAGGCCTTGTTTAAGTTTCTCCTTTTCTTGTTTTAAATATTAAAAATAAGTCTCAATTCTTTGCAAATGTTTGTCTTACATTATAAACAACACTTCTGTCCTAACTGGTCAAATATTTTCCATTGTGTTCATATCCACAACACGTTGGAAGGTGAGGAAAAAGTGCCCCTTTCAGAGTAAAAGTAGAAGATTCCTCAACCGACTGCAAGTCCCAAGAAGCTCAACAGTGCAGTTCTATACAAAAATGTAAAAGCATCATTGATGTAACAAAGCCATGTGTTTGTGTAGTCATGCCACTTTGCTGGTTGTACAATATGGAGTTATGTGGCCCGGCACAGACGTCCCTTTTCACAGGTGAAGGTGTAAAGAGAATCGTATATATAGCTTCTCTGTAATTATCCGATGCTTCTTCAAATGCCACTGAGAGGTGTAGCCCGAGTGGGACATAATGCTATTTTGATCAGGAAAAAGTAACTGTGATATGTCAATAAAATGGGCATAGATCCGTCTGTTCTCCCTCTCAAAAAGTACCATAACTGACACAGGACCAGTTGTGAAGGTACAAACTGTACTGGGTTTGCAGGGTGTCGTGGTTAACATGTTACGTTATTGTTCAGAGCATTTCTCTCTTCTTATTAATTACATTCCAGGCATGGGAGAGTCTGACTTGCCCTGTCTTTTATTCAGCCGTTAAATCCATGTCAACCCGAAGCAACAACAGAGCTCTGGTGCTCTCTGGTGCCCAGAAGGAGGAAGCGTAGGCACAGAGGAAATGAAGGTAACCATCAGCCCCCCAGAGTCGTCCTTGAAGTCTCACACAGTTAAAGCATGTTCAGGATGGCGTTGTACATTTGGATCAGTACAGCCAAGTGGACAGGCAGGCAGGACTGGCGGTCTTGGGTGGCAGGGGTACACGTCAGCCAGGAGAGGGCGTTGTACTGCTCCAACACAAACCTGTGTTTGAAAAATAAACAATTCTAGCAACAATCTCTGACTTTTTAGAGATATTTTAATTATAAATATTGCAATGGTTTACCCGTCAACTTACCTTGATTTCCTTAATCACAATAGTATACATACAAAATAAGTTTTTCACTCCTAATACTGATATTGAACATTTAGTAAAAGTTCACTATTCAACATTCTGAACATTAATATAGCAGCAAACAACTATTTGCTATGTAAATATAATGTCTATCTGAGCAAAGAATGAAGTTGCTCACCCTCTGTGTGTGTGTGTTGTAAGCCGAGCTTCTCTGTGCTTTGTCCACAGTTAGCATCGTTAGCTGTGAGTTGCCCAGCAATATTGAGAGCCGTTGAGAGGCAAGTCAAATTCTCTCAATTTCACATTTAGCACCTTTCCAAGAATTGGATATTCTATTTTGATAATATCTTTATTAATAATCAATTATTAATGAGGAATTTAAATTGAATCAAGACCATTGAAACAATAAATACAGTTTTTTGTAATGTTATGTGAAACCATTATTATCATCTTTTTTCAGTTATGATACATACGCAAATTATAAGATGTTTTCACTGATAAACAAACAACTTTAACACATGAATCTGTTCTTAGCACACATTGCAATGTCAAGAAATAGTATTTGTTGTTACTGAGGTAATACATGTTACTTAATGACAATGTAACACTTACTCATAAAGAACAGATGTTTTGAACACATAGTTTTGTATCAACTACTTGAATAAGACCATGAGCTACCGACTTTGAAGGCTTTGTGCTCACCCTCCAGTGTCTGCTTTCTATACAGCAGGTGATAAAGAACTCTAAAAGGGTCAACATGTGTTACGTATTTACCTGAGCACATCCGAGGTGGTCTTTGAGTCTAAGGGGTGAGGGGACCTCTTTGTCTTGTCGGACACCAACTCATCTGTCTGAGCTATGGAGATGTGGTGGTGGAGGGAGGCCTGAAAGTAAAGAAACAAAGGGCACGATGTCAAATGTTGAAGCATTCCTGGCTGTACTGTATTGAGCAGCTGTGTGCATCTTTAAAGTTCAATCACACAATTAAAAGTATTTCTGCACAAATTCTTCTTTCTTTGTATGTCTTTCTCTCAAATGAAATAGGTTTTGTCTCTTTAACCCACACACACACACACACACACACACAGTGTTTTGAGTACCTTGAGGAAGAGTGGACACTGGCTCTCAGCATGCGGACAGGAGGCCCAGAACCAATGAGGAAGTCCATTTGCTTGTGCAGTGGAGACGTAGTAGCCCAGAGCCAGCGGCTGCTGCTTCAGCTCTTCTGGTGGACTGTCCCTGGACAGCAAGCGCTCTCCCTGGTTCTATACACACACACACACACACACACACACACACACACACACACACACACACACACAGGTGAAGGCCAGTTATTAATTACAAACCTTTATTGGGATCCTTTCAAATCCTGGGACATTTTATTCTTCCATCTTCATCTTACAATTCTAAGCCTTTGCACCGGCATGAGTGGGGGTTGTATTCCTTTAACTCCTTTAACAAAATCATGTAATTTTCATGAAAAGAGAACTGACAATACCCTTTTTTATGTTGTATTAAAAGAGACATCTGTAGTTCAGCAATTGCCATCTGCTAAATATTTGATTTCCAATGTTCTGAGTTGTGCTCAAAAACGCAGAATTGCATGCAATCCTTGTAGATCAGAAGATATATAGTATACTCTAGTATAGTTTAAGTTATACATAAAGATCCTAAAGCACCATTTGAAGAGTAAAAATACTGATTTCAACCAACAAATATCTCATTAGCTGATATTTTCTTTCCCATTGAGTCAAAGTTTTTTGCAAAATAACTACCGACATGTTTGCATTTTTAGCCTGCAGGTCATTGCGGTAATGACATACACAGCTAACATAAGTATGCACACTTTTACCTCTAACATGTTATTGCACTGCCACACACTGTTCCCACAGTTTGTCCGTACTGAATGAAATGTTCCGTAGTACAGGCTGTCAACATGTCTCTTCTCCTGTGCCTCCAAGACAAATTCCTGTGCATCTATTATACTTGGCAAAACTATAATTCTGATTCTAGCTCGATAAAGAGCTAAGTGTCAGTCAGCCAGGACTGCAGTGAAGAAGCTCCCATGCCTCAAAGTACAAAATCAAATCTGAACCTGAGGTATGCATTATAGTTCCATTAAAACATTCATGTAATTAACAGTTGTACATAGCAATCAAAACGCTTATTATACTGTACATGATATACTCTACAGGTGATATATGGCTCTTCATTTTATAGGTATTTCGAGGTTGCCGAGCTTTATTACGTCTGATCACACCCTGTATGATTCTTGTGCAAAGTCACAGCAGTACACAGCTTTCCTTCTCTCTTCAAAATGAATGTCTAAGTTGTAGGGTGTAAATACAGCAGCATGTTTTTTTTTCCCCACATGCAGAGTATGTCATCATTATTTCCCTTTGTAAGAGGGATCATTTGCAACAGCTCAAGTCACTTTAGGGTGATTTCTCTCCACCGGCTCATGACTCACCTTGGTGTGTTGGAAATGTGATCCCATTCCCATCCCGGACGGAGAGCCTGGTGAGGGCACAGGAGAGGTGTTGGGGGACGGGTGGAGGTTTCCTGTGATCAGCATCATGTCATGGCCAATGTCGTTCTCCAGTTCATCAGGAAAGGGCAGATCGAACATGTCGTCTGAGGGGGGGTGAAAACAAGAGATAAAAGCGATGTCAGCACAGCCCCAATGAGTTTTAACTTTGGTAATTAACATCAACACATCTTCAGTTTGTTGTCATTCCACACCAACACAGTTAATATTCCCACAAAAGGGGCATGTCTTTAGGCTAAATGGAACTTCGTCATGTTTTGCACAAGCCATTTGTGACTGTGGGGAGAGATGTTTTAGCACAAAGATGCCACCTGTTGGTACAAAATAATATCTAAATCATTTTAAACAAGGGGTTATTTGCATTTGTCTCAAGACAAAATAGGAAATGTTACAATAATAACACAGTACAACTGTTATATTCAAAGACAAAATAGGAAATGTTACAATAATAACACAGTACGACTGTTATTTTGCTAGTTATTACCATTATTGTCCTCAGTAGGGTAGGAGCTGGGTGCCAGCTGGGTGGTGGCAGAAGTTGGGAAGACTAGGATGTGTGTACAGGAAGCATCCTGAGGTGTGTTCAGCTGTGACGTCTGCAAGTTCAGAGCCGTGCTGCGTCCAAACACTGAGCCCATGGTGACTGCATCTGAAGGCCGAGAGAAACGCAGCAAAGGAGAGGCGTCTATTTGTAAAAGGTCTTAAAAATACAGTATGTTTTTAAATCACTAAGCAATGTAATTCTAGTGCACTGCAATATCTGATGTTGTTTTTTTTTATAACCATAAAGATCCTCATCATGAAATCACAGTTTCACAGAGTGGACGGGCTACTAACCGGGCATGATCACAAAGGAACCCTGTGGCTCCATGGCTACCAGGCAGGCACTGAGGATACTGGGGGAGTCCGCGGCTGAGATCCCACACATTCGACAAGCCTCCTTCAGCTGGCGCCCTATTGAATGGAGGGAATGCTCCCCGAGGAGTGAGCTCCAGTCTGGTTGAGAGAGAGGGTGGGAGAAACATGTGGAAGTGAGAAAAAAAAAGATAAAAGCCATATGAAATGTGTTTTAGTATATCATTCTCCAAATAACAGAAAGCAGAGTAAAAATATTTGGTGATGCTGCGTTGGAACTGGAACAGTCTTCCAGAGGATCTGAGAGGAGCTGAAAATATTGATATTTTTCTATTCAAACTGGCTTTTATGTAGTTTTTTATAATTGTATGGTTTTTATTATTATTGCTTATCATTCTTAGTCTTACATGTTTTTATGCAATGGTATAAGTTTGTATACATATTATATATATATATATATATATATATATACTGTATATAAGTTTTTTACTGTCTTACCATGATCAATATATTCAGGGTTGTATTGTTCATGCATGTATTCATTTTCTCCTAACTTAATTTATAATCATACATTATTTGTAAAGCACTTGTTTGAAAGGTGCTATTTAAATAAAACGTGGTTGATTGATAGATTTAATAGATTTAATTTCTTAACAAAATCTTGAAGGATAAGGAAAAAAGAGAAAACAAATAAAATGAGAATTATAAAACCATAGAACATAAGCGATAAAACATGTAATAAACAATTTAGAATACGTTTGGCTAAAATGATGGTTTTTGCACCTGTATATGGCCCAGGAGTGTAGCTGCTATAAATGGATATTAGGGAACTGGTCAGTGCCAGAGCAAAAATAAGATGAGTCAAAGTTCACGCTGAATGAATGGCCCTACTTACTGTACGTTTCCAAATGAACTCATTTATATTTGTCAGTATGTGAACTCTGGGAAACAAAGTGATTATGAAGTAATGTTTTATCCACATTAGGATAAAAGAAAAGAATGATATTTTGCAACAAACAGGTACTCATTACATCCTCTGAACACGACTCATCAGTACGTTGTATTCATCAGAGCCCGGTTTCTTCTGCACGGACGTCACTCACCTTTCAGCTCTCCGTGCCCCAGTCTGCCTAATCGACCGATCACAATCCTCCATGGCAGTGAGGTCATCTGGATGATGCCAATACACCATTCCCACAGCTTCTGCAGTCCCATCTTTCTGGCTGAAACCTTGGGACGTCGCGCTCTGAAGTGAAAAAAACAACAACAATGAAATACGTCGAGATATCAGCGCACTATCTAACAGTAACAAAAGAAGAACCATTAAAAAGGACAACTGTGCATAGAATCAGGCCCATAAACCTCACCTGTTGGGTACATCAATGTTGATAATACTGGTCTCCAGGAGCTCCCCCTGCTGGTCAGTGCAGGACACAAGGATCCAGCGCTGGTCATGTGATAGGCAGTATCCAACAAAGAGCACATTGTATTTGGGAGGGAGCTCTGCCCATATCTCCCCTGGTTCCGGCTGCTTGGAACGGGTCGGACTAAGGATGAAGGCGGGAGTGTACAGCTGCAGTGGGCTGGGATGCTGGAGGAGGAAATTCAGATTTCAAGAAAGGAAAAAGGATTCACATAGGCATGTGCAAAGTATATTACACTCATTTTCAGTGTATAATACGACACAAGTTGCTCAATTCTCATGCCCACCTCTGGACCTTTAAGCACAGAGTTAACAGTTGATACTGGACCAAAGCCAGTCAGGGACTTGATGTGTGTTAGTTGTGGCAGCAGACGTCTGCATTGGGAATAGCAGGAGAAGGACAGGGAGCGCAGATGTTGCAGGTAGAAATGGCTCTCCCCACTGGCCGGCTGGAGAAGGTACTGGCACGGCACCACCTAAGCAAGATGGAAAGAGAAGATGACGATCGCAAGAGCAAGAGTGAATTCTATTTGATTCTGTTGAGCATAAATCTCAGACTTCTTACCTGTAGCACCAGTGCAGGTCTCATTGTCTCAGGCAAAGTCTGTAGCATCTCTGTGTAGCAGCGAAGTAGCCCTAGTAGCCAAATGCTACTGGCCTCCACTTCGTCACCCTCTTCTTCCTCTCCCCCTTCATTCCTCGCTCCACTTGAGCTAAGAAAAGCATCCACTATGTAAATAACAATAGCTGGTGGGTTAGCGAGGCTGTCCGTTGTGTCGGCCACAGTGGGGATGCCGATCCTAGCCTGCTCAGCCGTGCTGAGGAAGCAAGAGGAGAAAGAAGTTGTGCTTTTATTCAAATAGCTCAAATGTGTGGGGCAAAAATCCGAGTCATTTTCTCATTCATTTGGGTCTTACAGTTCAGGGTTTTCTGCTGGTGTGTTGGCTGGTGTAGCGGCACTGGAAGGCCCTTTAGAGTCGCTGGGTGCACCTTGGGTTGTCTCCCCTGTCTGGTTTGAGGTTGCTGCAGTCGGGGTCGAAGCACTTCCTGAACCGACAGCCCCTGGAGCTTGTTCACCTTCAGGGCCCCAAGCTTGAGGCTGCCCAGAAGAGGCAGGCTGGGTTGAAGAAGTGGGGTTTAAAGGAGGCTGAACTTTGGGAGGCAACAGAAGACTGCTGTCCAAAGGAAGGGCTGACAGCTGGGGACCTGCAAGAAGGAAAATAATCATTTCAAAATACTGATTTCAAAAATAGGATAGAGTGCAATAGAAGTGCCTGAATGATATTTTATGAATTAGATTAGATTAGTCCGTTTGAATATTCTTACCAAGCTGCTGCTTGCAGGCATAAGCGTAGAGTTTAAGTTTGCTGAGGTTGTCGGTGTGCTGCTGTCCAGCCCAGGGTCCGGTCACCCACTGGTCCACATCCAGCTCCTCCAGCTTTTCTGGTTCTACTTCTTCTCCCACATGCACGAGGCCGTCGCTGGACACCTTGGCAAGAGGACGGTGCTTCCCGAGGCGGCACGTCTGGAAACGGAGTCAAAGCTTCTGTTAATTCCCTCATTAGAAACACTTATGACATTATATTACAATATGTGTTGAAATTCTACAACACCTCCGATTCAGATTTCAATCTCTTACCTCATAAACAGAGCTAAGCTCCTGGAAGAAGGCGCGGGCCGCAGCCAGCAGAGAAGGGCTACTGGGACACAGCACCACATACGCCACATCCCGCTGGCCCCCATACGGCTCCAGCAGCAACTTCTCCCAGAAAGGCAACGCCAAAGGGGACAATGCCAAGAAGTCCCTGTCCTTGTCATAGCCCAGCAACACTGTAGGGATGGGCAAGGGCTCTGGAGACTCCTCCGAACCTTGGAAAATTAGAAAAAGTAACATTTTAAGTTAGTTACAGTCAAATTATGACTTTTCTGTGCATTCCAGACTACCACTTTAGAGGTTTATAGCATTACAGGTAGCATCCAGTAAACTACTAAGACAGAGGATTTGTTTTCTGAGAAAAAAAAACAAAGAATGTGTTGACTCACCGTAGGAGCCTCTCCCGGCCATCTTATGGAACTGCTGCCAGGTGAGTGGACCCTGAACATGCTGGATGTTTTCCCAGGTCCGTCCTGTTCTCTTCTTCTGGATCGCATCCTGCAAGAAAGGCTGCAGAGATAGCAGCATACGGACCATGTCCTGGGACGACAACATGTTCATGTCCACCACTGTGGAGATAAACAGATGCACACATGTTAAGTTAACATGATTCCATACACAACAAAAACAAATGAACACACACAAAACACATCAATACATAGATTAGATAACACAAAGGCAGCTGGACATACATAAAATACTAATCTCACTAAAGATGTGTGAAGTAGGGCTGTATTTAAGGGAGTTGATCACACAATGTTATCCCAAGGATGCATTCAATTATCTGTATGTTGTATATTTTTCAAACCCCTTCTTACCATTTGTATGAGGCCAGGAGTGAAGAGCTGTACTTCTGACAATAGCTGAATCTACTTTTCCTCCTGTGGGGTTATCCACATACTGCAACCCCTGCTCCAAGGCATTGTAACAGTCCACACAGGCATCACTCCCATCCGCCCACTGCTTTTCAGACATCCAGCTTTGGAGCAGGGCTCCCTTGCGGCCATGGCAGGAACAGCTGAGGGGGAGATGCAGTGATGCCAGGGAGGAAATAGGCTGGGAACAGTGCTCCTGCAGAAGGACCATGACTAACGGAGAGGCGGGGGCTGCGTCCTGTGCACGCTTGGCCCTGGGGTCACCCATAGTTGGATCCCGCCGGCAAAGAGCCAGCTTTCTCTCGGCCGCCCGGCCTACCTCAGAAGTCCGGCCGTAAATATCCTGCTCATCCTCCAGGAAGAGGCCCGTGCCATGGGCCAGCCGCCTGTTCACAATGGCACTGAAGCCACACATACAGCGGTACTGGTCTTCACAAGTGGAATCAGGGATATACACCCCCACATCTGCTCCTTTGACATTCATATTGCAGGCACAGATACAGCAGCTGTCAAAGTTGCGATCCTTGAAGACGTTGAGTACGGAGTCTGAGAGCAGGAGGATAGAATACAGGCTGTGGGCCTCGGGCAGGGAGGGTCCTGGCCGAGCTAGGGGATCTACGGAGCTAAGAGGCAGGCTGGTGGAGGGCGTGGAGGCCGGTGAGCTGAGCTCAGTACCATCCTGCTTCACTGAACCCTGCCCAGAGCTCGCAGCGTTAATACCCCTTGGCGTACGAGGGGTGCGCGGAGTGGGCACAGAGAAGCGGGGAGTGGCAGGAGATGGGAGGATGCCAGCGGTGGTGCTCACAGAGGCAGTGGTGGCACTCATCTGGCCGTACTCTTGGTCTGCGAGGGCGTTGACACTTGGCATGTTTCTGGAAAACACACACATTAAAAGGAAAGACAAACATGATTACTTCAGATGTCTGGGCAGCAGCTCCAAGAGGCTGCTCCTTACATCCAAACAGAGCATCCTTAGAGAACAGCACTCTTTCTAGTGACGATAAAAAGCTAACCTCACATAGTACTCCTTTAGAAACCATAAACCCCAGCACAACACTGTTTTTTATACAATGATAGCACAATTACATTTATGGACATTGAAGATCTGTTAGTCATAAAAGCTCGTCACAGCTGACTACTCACGTGTATCCATCTCTGATGAAAGTGGTATTCTGGGAATGCATGACCGGGAAATGCTCCATTTTGGGCAAGAGGGCCCACGATGGACGATAGTAGCATTGCTCGGTAATCTTGAGCTGTGGTAGACTCTGGCTGGGTAAGCAGGCGAGTGGAGCAAACATGGAGGAGCCTATCTGTGGCTGGACAGAGAAGATACGAGTGGAAAATATCATTTAATCAATTAGCAACATAGACAAAAAAGTAAAAGAGCATAAAGGGGGAGTCTATCAGGTGCTTAATGTCAACAACTCCGCTACCATAATACCAACTGTAGTCAGTACAGATGTCTGTCTCACAACACAGAGATAGATAATTAGCAAGCTACAGGTATCAGTGAAACAACATGATGTGTGAGCCTGATCAGCTCTCAAGTCAACAAGTCCTTGTATCGACTTCCCCTTGATGAGAGTTTTAAATAGATAAGAGTAATTAATAAAAGTAATGAACCAGTCAAAGTCCTCATTATCATACAAAAGTGTAATTTCCTCTGTTCACACTTGACGATGTAGCCATATGGGCTGCTAATCGGGGATCCATCCACCTCTCCTCACCTTGAGATCCTCCTGCCTGGGACTGGCCATGCCCTCCTCAATCTCCATCCTGTATTCAGTAAAGTGGGAGGAGGCTAAAGGCAGCAGGTGGTCAGCCGCTCCGCTGGGCGCAGGGGGCTCTTGGCTTGGAGTGTCACGATACATCGTGATGGGAGAGAAGGCTGGGTGCTGCTCTAAGGAAGGTGGGGTGGGAAACATTCTCTGGAGGTCTGCTACTGCTGAAAGGAGACAGATATGGAAAAGAGATGGAGAGGGGAGGAGGAGGAGGAGGAGGAGAGGGAGGAAAGTAGTTTACAAAGGTGTAATGGGACAACACATTAAAAACTGTGGTTAGATAGAAATGTATTTCACTAAATACTCATGGAAGTGACTCACTTGATGGATAAGGTACAGCAACTCTCCCTTCTTTCCCCAGAGGACGATCTTCTGTTGATACTGGTAGCTTGGTAGAGTGCTGGTTGGGGTAAACAGTTATGTGTAAAAACAAATTATTACCCATAATAATGGAGGCCTCAGAATATTGAAGCATAAAACATAATGAGATAATTTGAGAATGTTTGCTCGAAAAAAAAACTGTGTTTGAGTCAGTCAGAATATCTTACATGCTGTTCGTTAAAAGAAAAAATACATATATGTCAGATTATAGTACATAAACCATGACGCCTCACCCCCAACTCTTCCTCATCTTCATCAAATATGTTGTCGAGATCAGAGATGTTGACCACCAGATCTTTTTCTCTGGTCAGAGAAGGGTTGGCTTTGGCAGCTCCATCATCCTGACCCGATTCATCTAAAACAACACACGAACAACTTTAGGACAATGGCTTCACATTGCCCATCACTAATTGCACTGTGAAATATTGATTGCCGTCAGTATAATGTAGAATATGTATATGATGTTGATGGCGGCGGTGGCGGCCATGTCCCACCTGATTTTGGAGCAGAGTTAAAAATGGACATAGCATCGTTCCCATCAGGCAGTGCTCCATTGCTGGTGATTTCGTCTCCCTTGTGAATAAGAAATAAAATAAGAATATTCTCAGACGAAGTCCAGCTGTTCTTCTGAATCACTGCATTGTGTTTTTAAACTTCTTTAAACGGTGTCCTACCTTGGCCTTCTTGCTGGGTTCTCGTCCTTGACCCTTTAACCTCTTGGAAGAGGAGAACGTGTACTCAATGTCTCCTTCCTTGAAATCGTAAGGATCGTCCCCAGGCTCCCGCAGTGCCTCCACACCTGGCTGCTGGAACAGGCCCAAAGTGTCGATGTGGTCCCTCACCCTCTCATCTGAGATCTTAAATCTCTTGTGAGTCTGCGTATATAGTCTGGAGGAGAAAAAGAGACAAACGCAATCAAGCAATGTGTGGTAGTAGTTCTTTCTTTCTGTCTTCCTTGGTTTCTTTTTTGGCCTCGTATCTTATCTCGTAACTAACTCCTCTCAAATCTAATCAATGCTTCCATTGGATATGTCAATCCCCCAGTTTTTATGGTTGATGTTTTGTGTCTAGTATGATTCTGGCTCAGGTAGCACTGTCCAATGTTTCCAGAAGCCTATAGAATCTCTTTATCTGTATTCTAAGTTAATCTTTGCTCTTCCTCTCCCAACTTTTTGTTTTGCAAACACTGCTGTGGTTTCTCGCTCCTACCTCTTTAGCAGAGCTCCTTCAGTGGCTGTGTCTGTCTTCACTTCCTCTAATTTATCAGTGGGGAGTTCACAGGGTCTGCAGTCAGTCTTATCAGTCCTTGGAGTCCTGAAGCCTCTCCACCAGCCGGCCCCGTTCTCCCTCTGCCTCAGCAGGGCTGTATACACTGCTGTCTCGCTGGTAATCAACCCCAGCCCTAAAGCCCCATCCTGACAGACAGGAATATCCACAGGCCCATCCAGGACGTCTGGGTCCTGCACTCGGGGGTGTGGGCTGAGTGTGGGAGGAAGTGGAGACATTGGCGAATGGAGAAGGGAATCCGGGGCTTTTCTGCCATTGGAGAGAGGTTTGGGATACTTGCAGCTTGGCAGAGCAGCCAGAGGCTCCATGGAAGGCTCCAGAGCCACAAGACCCCCAAGCTGAGGCCCTCCTGGTGAGTCTTGTTCCAGAGGGGTCTCCTGCGTGACAGACAGACGATGGTGGAAGGGGATCATGGCTGGCCTCTTGGACTGTTTGTCAGCCTTTTCCGTCTTGTCACTGGTCTTGTGTTTGGGCAGGGAGGGAGGGTATAATGACGGGCCGGAGGACTGAGTGGGGTTGGCACTATTCTGGGGGTTGGCAGTGGATGTGGTGGTCAGATTCAACTTCTGCTGCTTCAACCTGCAACAAAGTCAAGGTTGAAGAAAAATGAGTAAAAATAAACGAGTAAAAACCTGCTTTAAGTTAATTGTTAGAGATGTAGCTTTAATTTCACAATAATGAATGACCTCCCATTCATTGTCCTCACCTGTCTCTCTACTGCTGAGCAGTATTCTTTGGTTTTATTAAAGTTCATACTGTGATCAGACACTTAGACTCAAATTAATTACAGTATTTTAGTTGTAGTTTTTGTTGTTGTTTTTGGTCACACTGTATAGTGTGGTATAAATATAATGCTGATATTGAACAGCTTGGATGTTGCTCTGCGGTACCTGGAGCAGCTGCAGGACGCTCTCGCTCCCAGATCGTTAAAGTCCCACGTGGTTACTCCATTAGGCACTTCTTTCTTAAGCGATATGTCAGTTGGCGGATTCAATCTGCAGGGAACAAAAAGATCCATGAGGGCGCCAGATCAACCGCATCGCTGCACTTCCACAGTGATCACACCAGACATTGGAAACAAACTCAGCGAAGGTTGAACTTACACTTGCTGGGGCTGGTTGAGATAGCACTCCCTCCAGGCCTGATGGACTACCTGACAGGTTAGCTTCTTCCCAGAATGCTTTGGGCTGATGCTGGCGACCCCCATGCTGTTGTCTGGCGTGGGGACACTGGAGATGGACGTCACAAAGCCGCTGTCCGCTGAAACGATTAGGGTGGACCAGATGTTGAAATGCAGGACTAAGCATGGAATAATTGTGTATGTAATTTCCTGTATGAAGGTGCTTCTGCGTGTGTTTTACCTGAGCAGGGCTGCTGCGGTGACGTTGGCGGTGTGAGCGGCACGCTGCAGTGGTTTGGCTCCCTGCTGAGGCCCTGAGCTGCAGCAACAGGTGGAGACTGCTCCAGTGGTAGGTCCCCCTGGGCTATCAGCACTAAAGCAGCTGGGTAGGTCATCCTCACTCCTCCTAAGAAGATGAAAAGGAGAAGGGAATTAGTCACCGTTGTGAAACAAAAGTGTGGCAGCTACTCATTTTCACCAGCAAGGTTTGTTGAGCACCATTTGTTGGAGTCCGTTAAAACAACAGCTAGTTTTTAAGCATTTGTATTAATTAAGCAATAGCCCTTAAATAATGATTATGCCTAAAATATATTGAGCAACCAATCATTCATTAATATTTTGCTGAAGAAAAGGATATAAGAATCTATATACTTTATGCAATCTACTTGCTCCTTATCCATTAATGTATTCACACACTGTCACTGCTCAAATAAAACACATCATCCTAAATCCCTTCACCCTCGCTGCTTCACTATCGTTTCAGGCAGCAAAGACGAGACAGACTTTCCGTCTTAGATGTAAAAGCTATTGGTATCCATACGAGGTTTGATTATAATCAGGTCAAACCAACACTGTGGGATCAGACTGATTGGACAAAGCTGTTAGAGTAACTCCCCGGGGGGGGGGGGTTTGCCTTGACTTCCATATCTTCCCATACGGTCTGTCCTGCTCTCTCCTCCCATTCAGTCATTTCCCTTTTTCCACTCTGAGATGTGATAAACGACTGTGAGGATCATTGCAGCCAAAGTACACTTCAGTAGCACCCCATCCACTAATACCTCAGCTCAAACTGCCCGGGAGACAGCGTGGAGACGGAGGGTCTGCACTCTTTTAAATCCAGCAAACGTGTTGATTTTTTTTCCATACCTACGATGACCTCCACTGCCGCGTGACAGTTGCGGTCATAGGCCTGGCTTGCTTCTTCTTTTGCCTTTTCTCCACTTCCCTCTTTCTGCGGAAGCACCACGGGGTAGAAGTAGCTCCACTCCTCCATCAGCTTCCGTGTCGCTGGGTCACTCATCTTGAAGGCCTGACCTGTTAGGGTGCCGCTCAGACCGTATGGACTCAGGATAACTGCAGGTGGATAAAACGGATTGTAAGAAGGGAAAGCAGGGTGTAGGGCTGAACTCTACCAAAGAAATTCTAAGTCGACTAACCTACATAAGACGTTGTCGACTAATCAATTAGTTGATTTAATCGACAATTCTGTAAAACAGAGTTTCTCCACAAAGAATCACACAAAAGCACCTCTTTAATTATTTACCAGAGATGTGCTCATAAGTTTCTTGGAAATAAGTCATTCAGCATAAAAAAGCTTGATAAAAAAAAAAGACTAAGAATGGTTTAATCAGTAACCCAAATAATTACGTACATTTTGCTGCATTTCATTATATTGCACAGCAAAGATACACACTGAGGTGGTCAACAGTTAATATGATGAGTTTGCAGAAGGTTGCCCATAATAATCTCATTTCATTTAATCATATGATTGGCAGTACTGCTGTTTTAAGCAGTAACGAGTACAACATTAGCACATATAATCTGCATAAAATTAGGAACTTGACCAGTGTTTTGCAGTGCTGGAATGTCGGACTACATTTACTCAATTACTGAACTTAATTATAATTTAGAGGTACTTGTACTTTACTTAAATGTTTCCATTTCAGTCTATCTTACACTTTTACGCCACAACAATTCAGAAGGAAATGTTTTACGTTTACTCAGCTACTTTGATACTTTAAATATATTTTGTTAATAATAGTTACATACTTAAACATTTTTTACTTGTAATGGAGTATTTATACAATGTGGTAATACCACTTTTACTAAAGTAATGGATCTGAATAAGACTTCCACTACTACTACTACTTTTACAACATTACACATCAGGTTTTGTAAGTTCTGGCATGTTGTATTATTATAACGCATGTCTGGATGTACTTCATTGAAGCGCATGCTTACTCATCATACTTTTTGTTTTGTTTCCGTGTACATAATAAGAATAAAAAAACAATAGCCTTACGCCATTACCTTGTATTGGTGTGATGGAGGTCTGTGCGAGGTGGATGTGGTGCTCTGTGACGTGGTATGCAGGCTGGTGCTGGGCGATCTCCACACTCGTGCACACATTGCTCTCTCCGTGGAGGAAGAAGGAGAAGGAGCATGATAGGTGTTCACTGGAGACAGAAGACAGAAAATGGTTTCGACCGTGAGACCACAGTATAGGCAGAAACAGTACAGGAATATAGTGGTGTACATCTTCTCTGTGTGTACATCTTGAGCTGATCATAGAAAGATGTCAACAACATCTTTCACACCATGAAACATTTGTATTAATTGGCATTATGAGTTTGCACTGTAAAACAGAATCTCGTTGTCCAATTACATGAACATTCCCCTTCACGAGATTGAATCGAGATTTAAATGTAATCAAAATCACATTTAATTATTTTAAATG
Organism: Pholis gunnellus; assembly: GCF_910591455.1. Lineage (NCBI taxonomy): Eukaryota > Metazoa > Chordata > Actinopteri > Perciformes > Pholidae > Pholis > Pholis gunnellus. The sequence goes on from NC_136545.1 coordinate 13,006,262, forward strand.
TGAGATGAACCCATAAATCACATCTATTGTAACACAAACGTACAACACGGACACGCTGATTTTTTCCGGGCAGCGGCATGACAGACGATGAGCGCTTTTCTCCAAACTGCAATTTAGAGAACAACACTCACAATGTGACTTTGCAAGAGCCTCACTGAGCTCTACCGACATTGATCATCTTCATCATTTCCCACACGGGCTCCTTATTGCAGGTATAAATCCTCATTTGCTTATGACCGATTGTGGCGACTACATGTTTACATATGCAGCGCTCTCTTTATTACACAGCCCAGGCATAGTTCATCATGCATTGCTCCTTTTTTTTTTAATCTCAGAGGAGGAATTGTTGGGGCCTTATTGCAATCTACATACCAGTGGGCGGGCTGGACATCATTAAACAACCAAGATGGCTTCACTGATGTATATTTTTAATCTATAAAGCTCCTTACCACCTTGGTTTGTATATATCAGACTGAGAATAAAGTCAGCAGGTACTGTAATCTTGTGATTACCCTGCTGCCTATGCAATATCTCCTTTGCCCTGAGGGAGCTGGACCTCCATTTGAGCTGTAATGGATCATCAAATTCAATAAAATGGCCAGTTCCACACAGTCATTCATGGGCAGAACTAAACACAGTCTTGAGGGAGCCAAATATCTTTTGATGTTGGCCGTGGCAGCCTCCAGATGGCGCCGAGTGTACCCGAAGAGAGAAGAAGAGGCCAATTTCTCTGCTTCATAAACATTCCTGATGCTCCCGGAGGAAAAATACACCCTCATATCTGGTGGTTGGAACACAATCACGCACAATCACAGGAGGAGGAGCAGAGCTAAAGTGCATACATAGCATACACAAGCACAAGTCGCCTTCGCACCTATACAGGCACACGCTCTTTCTCACACACACACAACAGCGCTAGTCTGTCATTTCCACAATTCACATCTGTACAATGCCTGAGTCAAAATGCTTTCAATGCCGCTGCTCTCCAACCTTGTCCTCAGTGCATCATTACACATATGAAGAGCTATATATAGCTGCATGGGGAAGCTCAAGGGAACAGCTGCAAGTCAAGAGTACCACCAGTCCAGCTAACTGACGTGCCCTTATGCAACAGTCATCGAGTCTATTGAAAGCATAAAGAGAAATGCTCCAATTATCTTCTGTGTTTGCAGTGATTCTTCAATTTACTTATATTGATAGACACGGCTAATGGCACTTAAGACAAATAAGCTAGGAAGTCTTTTTATGGTTTTTGTTCATAGGGTGATTGTTGATTGATTGATTGATAGATTGTATGTATTTTACCGTGATACACTTTTTGCTCCGGCTGCCCTGTACAGATTAAATAAGGCTGTGAAATGAAGCATCCATTAGAATTTATTTCCCTCTTGTGATGATAATTCTGTTTATATATTTTTATGAGATGTGTGAGGACTGATCGGGACTGATGCGAGTACAAAAACATGACTCCCTCAAGACCCCTCGTAAAAAACGGCAGCTCTTGCCAAATGCCGGGGAATCGCTGTTGAAAATCATCGGTTGTCTCTTTGTATCGTTGTCTCTTTCTCCGTCACAAAATCAGACAGTGAACCAGAAGAATTAGTGGCTCAACACCTTTGATATTTCAGGAAGTATTGTGTGCTGATAAAAAAGTGTTCACCTTGGTGCTCTCAATTAAATCTACCTTATACATTATAAAGCAGAGGCCAAATAAGGCCACTGATGAATATGATATCATTTCAAATTAAATATTGTGTACAGAGAGGCAATCGGTCTTCATTAACTAATGTGCAACTATTATGACCGAAGACCTATTATAGCTGCAATAAAGTGCAATTAAATGTGATACAGGGAAAAGCATAACTACAAAAGGAGCATCAAACTGTAGGCTGACGCAGCTGGTGGATTGATGCTCCCTGTCCTTTCACAAAGGGCATTTTTCTGCACAGTAAGCGGGTGTGAGTGTGTGGACACACAGGGCTTCTTGCATCCTCGGGGGACATTTGTGCACTCGGCAAGCGTGCGTGCAAGTGTGTGTTTTTTTTTGTATATATGTGTGCGAGAACAGTGGACAGAGATGTGAGGCAGCTGTGTGTGCTGGGCTGCATGAGTACAGGTATTAATAAATGAAGAGGAGTGATGGCTGAGACTCGCCTCAGGGCTGACAGTACTGGAGAGATATAGAGAGAGGAGAGAGAGAGAGAGAGAGAGACAGAGGGAGGGAAGAGGGGGTGTGTGGTGGGGGATTGAGAAAAAGAAGTGAGAGGAGGAAGAGCAGGGCAGAAAAAAAAGACAGCAATAGAAAAAGATGGAGACAAGAGTGAGCGCTAGAGGTAGAGCAATTAAGGAAACGCATGAACACGAGACATGGAAAAGGGGAAAATAGAAGGATAGAGAGGAAATTAGGAAGACAAGGAAGGGAAGATACAGTGTAAGATGAGGAGTGAGAGCAAAACGAGTGTGAGAGAAAGAGGAGCAGGTGAATAATTCAGTGCCACGCACTACAATTGCTGCACACATATCGATGAGATCAGAGTTTTAATGGGTGGCTACTGAGCACAATTTGATGGTGAAATCAATCAGGAACACACCCACAGTGTACGTCTGTGTGTCTATTTCATTTGTATGCCAACGTTAACAGCAAAAAAAAAAAAACACTGTAAAATATATGATATCATATGTGCGCGAATGTGTATACATGGTATGCATGTTGAGGACAACATGTGACAACAGACATACGTGCATCGCATGAATGCCACTGAAAAAATGTAAAAAAGGGTAAAGAGACTGTGTTGGTTTCATGTGACAACATGTGTCTTTGCACCTCATCACAGCACCACCAGCCAGCCAGGCAGCCAGCAGGGGAGCTGGTTAATGTCCGACATGCATCATGGACTTGACACACATGCATCTGTGTGTACAATCACGTGCACACAAAACAGGAATGGTTATCTCGGGTTGTGGGGACGCGCTCTCATGTCTAACCCCGTGGGAGTAAAACATAAAACAAGATTAGATTAGAGTTGGAAAGCAATAAACAGTTCAAAAGAAATGTGCACACAAAGCTTTTTTTCGCCCACTGTTGGAGACATCTAAAGCCTGTGATGTGATACCTTTGTTTAGATATCATTAACAGTCATGTGCACTAAGCAGGCATGATAGCATTTTTCTTAGACTCTCAAATCTGGGGGATTAATCTCCTTAATCTGTACTTGAATTGCTCTGTCTGCCACCACAGCAGCACTATTATGAGCTATCTTCATCTTTCTAGCTGACTAACTCTTCCTACATATTCTGAACAGATCTCTTGGGAACAACAAGAAAGTCAACAGTGCTCTGGTGGACCGATGTAGAGGATGTTTACCCTCTTATGAGCAGCATGTACACATACACTGTCCACATGCTCGAAAAAGTCCTTCCACTGCACCGGCACAATGTCTTTATTCCATACAAACAAATCCAACCAAAACACCAATACCGTCAGACACGCAGGTGTGTGCGTATGTTCCTGCACGCACCCATTACACACCAGTATTAGCACGAGCATAAGGGGGATGCAGTTAGCTTGATGTATTATTCAGTGGCTCCCAGTGGGTGGTTTTAGCCAGTGTTGCTATCACAATGATTGTGCTCAAATACTGCTCCAACTATGTATATGGATTCACAATGAAAAGGTGCTCAAGGACACAAACTGTGCACACACACACACACACACACATCGCCTTCTCCATGGGCACAGGAGGCAAAGACAAAAAAGAAAATCAGTCTATCGCAGAATTTGATTTCTTGTTAGTCCTGAAAAACAGCAAATAATAACTGTGAATACTGGCTTTTATCTTGATGTCTGTGGTCCTAATTAAAAAAAAAAAGAGGGAAAGGATCTGTTGGAAGGCTGTTGCTGTGATGTATCACCATCCTCTCTATTGATCGTGTGTTTTTTCTCTCTTTCTCTTCCTTTTCTCTCTCGCCCCCTCCCCGTGGTTTTACCTTCACACGCCTCACGTGTTCTCTGCTTTCCGTCTCTAGAGAGACTCCAGACACATGTAGAACAACATGTTTCAAAGGAGAAAATGCGAATTATTCCGTAATCCAAATATGTATCAAGGGTGAGTGACGGGATGCCACCCCTGAACTTTCATCTTAAAAGCACAAATAAATGACTTAAATAACACTGAACTAAACATGACATCAGATACTGTCTCAGTCTTCTGGTGCATTCACATTTGAATGGCTCCAGTGCAAAGTAGTCAATCAATGAGTCTGCATAGATCTCATCTCTCTCTAAAAGCTGTTTTACTACTGACCGAAGCACATATTACAGTAACAGTCAAATTCATAAATGACTGCAAAAGTGGTGCTATAGTTTTTACTGTTATTTTGCCATACACACAAATACAGAAACACACATATTTCAGTGTCATTTACATAGTAGTGGCTTTGAGCTGGTTCCTTTGAAAACAATGCCAAGACAGAGAGTCTTCTTCTGAGGAGAACCTCCACCTGAACACGTGTTAGCCTCCTATTGCTCTGCAGAAACCAACGAACTAGGAAGAGTTCCATCGACTTCCTTTAAAAACATTAACATCTTGAGGTTTCTAGCTCTAAAGTTTGCAGAAGTAGTTGATTGCAAAGCAAAAGTCTGGACGGCGGAATAATAAAGAGCAAGAGGAAGAATGAACGGGATGTCTTCTCCTTTAAGGGTGCTACTAAAAAGTATTTACTGACTGAAGTATTGAGGAACTAATTAAAAATGACTCACTCAACACTCTCTAAATCCTTATGCTCTAAATCCAAACCCTGAGCCTTTTTTCACACCTGGTCTTTATAAGCCAGTCAATACTCAATACGAGTATTTCAGTCAGTCCAACATTCATTCAGTCAGCTGGCCCGCAAGTGAACCAGTAAGAAAATCTAAAGACAATCCAACACATCTAGGTTCTTACACCATTTACCCATCAACTATTTCACATATTTACACTGATAATCTTTTTCTGTAATGAAAGTACAAATTTGTTACAAAAAAGCCGATAACGATAAATCAAAATTAAGCATTTCTTTTCAGATAATTCAATGAATAAATTGTCTTTTTGAAATAACCACATGGTGAAGTTGATTTTTTTGTTTGCTCCTGTATAAAATAAATACTTGACAAATGAAAAGTACTGACTATTTCCTCATTCTATTAGGAACTTTAGTGCAAAGATAATTAGATTGCCTGATACATTTGAATTAGTAGTGCTTATAAATTGAGACAAAATAATGTGTATCACGACATCTCGATATATGATTTCATCACAATGTGATTCAATTGAAAGAGGAGGAATTATCATATTGAATTATCACCCAGCCCTAATTCAAGTTAAAAGCATTCAATTTAAATAAAAAAATGTAATCTATCAAACTATTTCTAATGCATCAACACCATTTTACATCAACATGTTTTGGCAGAAGCATGTGACTTTCTTTCTCTCACTTATTGCAACTGGGAGTTCAAGTGTATGTTAAGCCCCTGAAAGCACCAGAAA